>NW_024426996.1:70864093-71024117 GCF_017311325.1 Ursus maritimus
CCCCCGCCAAGAAGTAGGGCTCTTTTCCACCTTCCATTCCTTTTAAAATGTTGCCTCAGTTGTAGATACCTCCATCTAAATGTGTTTGTGCATCAGAAGAGAGGTGGTCATTATAGCATTTCTGCCCATCCAATTAATTTTTGTGACCGAGAAGTTAAGACATAGTACATTATAAACTTTCAGCTCCCTTGAGTGGTTCTGTTTTTGCACTGCCAGTGTGGTAACTAAGACTTGACTTTGAAAATAATAGAGAAGGGCCTTAGATAGGACCTAGGGCTGTAGCCTGGTATATCCAGGATAGGAAGAATGCAATAAAATCTTTTTTTTTTTTTTTTTAAGATTTGTTTATTTATTTTAGAGAGAGAGAGAGAGGGAGAGGACGAGCAAGGGGAGGGGCAGAGGGAGAGAAAGGGGAAGAAACTCCCCACTGAGCACAGAGCCTGTTGTAGGGCTCCTCCATCCCATGACCCTGAGATCATGACCTGAGCTGAAATCAAGAGTCGAATGCTTAACTGACTGTGCCATCCAGTCGCCCCTGCAATAAAATCTGTATAGGCCACAATAGTAGTTGCTTATTTGGTCCTAAATAATTTTCATTTATGGTACTTGTTCCCCTCATTTCTTTTTGTACTAGTATATGTTGTTTCCCATTTTGGTTTCTATTTGTCGTATAAATATTAGCTGTAAGTTAATACTAATTTGAAGAAAATGAGTTATGTAACAATATACAGGAAAACTTAGAGGGAAGTTAACATTCTTCTACAGCTTATGTAACTGAACAGATGCTTTGAAATCAGCGATGCGAAAAAATCTTCTATAAGCCTGGTTACACTTCACTGAGATAGCTTAGAGTTGCTTCATCTGTTTGATATGTAGAAGTGGCCTGCAGTGGCAGGCTCACTGTTTTCCTTCTTTGTGACTCCCAGCAAACCGATGGGAATTTGCAAAAACAATGTTTGTAGGTATATGACAAATTAATTCGTCATTAAAAGCCGTTAACTTGATTATTTTATTTTGCTTATTTATTTTTTTAAAGACTTTATTCATTCAAGAGAGACAGAGAGAGCACATAAGCTGGGGGAAAGCCAGAGGGAGAGAGAGAAGCAGACTCCCTGCTGAGCCAACCAGGAGCCCAATCTGGGGCTCAATCCCAGGACCTGGAGATCCAAGTGGAAAGCAGACGCTTAACCATCTGAGCCACCCAGGTGCCCCCTCCTTGATTATTTTCTAACACAAAAGAAATATGTTAGCTGATAGGGCTTTGTAAATATATAATGCAACTAATATATAAGTGCAACAGAGAAAGAATCCCAAATAAGTACAATGCAAATAAAAATTTGGGAGCATTTTATTTAATGTGATGAATGTGCTGTCTTTATAAGTTCATTCTAGTCTGGGATATACCAGGGCAGTTCTCACATGTCTGATACACTATTAATATCTGTTTCTTTCTTGTGTGTTTAATTGGATTAAGTATTAAAGTACTAATAAGTAGTACTACAGTAATTCTGTTTTGTAATATACAGTCTTACTCTTCCAAAAGAATAATAAAGGTAATGTCTCATAAGCGTTGTTTAATGTTTATGAAAAATTAATGTTTTATGTTCTTTAATTTTCAAGTATAACTCAATTTTTGATTCAGGGTTTTAGAAAGCAAGTGACTCTATCCAGATATTTTTCTTGAATGCATCAAATGTTTTTTTCTGGGACACAATGGTTAAAAGGTTGAGACAGGACAGTAATAGTAAAAAATAGACAAAATATAGGAAACACTGTTTTTCAAGACATCAGGCAATGAAGGACTGAGCCCTCAGGGAGAGGAAACAAATGAGGTGAGTTCTATGATTGCTCCAGCTTACAGCCTTGAGAGTTTCTCTGCTACATCACAGGGAGGGGGAAACAGGGAGAGCCTGGTGGAATCTTTGACGAGAGAGCTGAGTCTGATAAAACCGATGTGTCGAGAGTTTGCAACACAGTACTAGAGAGAAGAGCTGAACAGAAAGAAAGCTCTAAAAATTTGGAAGGACCCTCCTTGAGTTTTCAGGTGAGTACTAATCAGTGCATGTAGCTGAGGACATTAGTTACCTGAGGCCAAGGAAAAGACCACCGGAAATAATAGAGCATCTCAAAGAGGGCTGGCAATAATGGCTGTTCCCACAAGACAGACTGGAAAACCTCATCGTTCTCAGAGCATTGGGTAGAGTACATAGAAAGGTTTCAGCTCAGTTGTGGGGAATAATTTGTCCTAGGCTGAGCATGGTTCTGTCTTGCTTGTGTTTGTTTAAAGTAAGACCTGAAAGCATCAAACTGTTTGGAAATAATTGTCCTAGAACAAAGATTTATAGGAATGCAAAAATATCCAGTACCCAGAAAGATAAAATTCCTAATGTCTAGCATCCAATCAAAAGCTATCAAAGATGTAAATAAGTAGGAAAATAAGACCCATACTGAGACAAATCAATTGAAACTGACATAGATGTTAGAATTTTCAGACATTATATTGTAACTATTCCAATTGTTGAAAAGTTAGAGACATGGAAGATGGAAAGACAAACTTCTAGAGATAAAGGTGTGAAATATAAAACACCAGGTGGGAATAATGGCAGACTTGACATTGCAGAAAAGGTTTCACAAGTTTGAAGACCTATCAACGGAAACTCCAAAATCATAAAAAATCTTAAAAAGCATCTAATACACTATAATAGACTAAGGAGTGGGGAAGAAATATGAAGAAACTTTTGAAGAAACGAGAGCTAAAAAGTATCTAAATATGATGAAAACTATAAATCCACAGATCCAAGAAGATCCATGAGTCCCAAGTACAAGAAGCGTGAAAAAATAGTACATCAAGGCACATAATTGTTCCGTTCCAATGAAAGAGAGAGAGAGAGAGAAGGAGAACAGAGGGTAAAGGCACTATCCAACTAATTTGGAAACAAGGTTAAAATATGAGGATGACATCAGATTTCTGTTAGGAGGAGAAACTGTAGAAGTTGGCATACCTAATGTGCTAGAAAGAACCTGTCAACCTAAAATTCTATCCCCAGAGAAAATATATTTTAAAAACAAAGGCAAGGGGCACCTGGGTGTGGCTCAGTCGGTTAAGAGTCTGCCTTCGGCTCAGGGCGTGATCCCGGCGTTATGGGATCGAGCCCCACATCAGTCTCCTCCACTATGAGCCTGCTTCTTCCTCTCCCACTCCCCCTGCTTCTGTTCCCTCTCTCGCTGGCTATCTCTTTCTCTTCAAATAAATAAAAAAAGAAAATCTTTAAAAAAAAAAAAAAAAGAGTCTGCCCTAGGCTCAGGTCATGATCTTGTTTCCTGGGATGGAGCCCCATGTCAGGTTTCCTGTTCAGCAGGAGTCTGTCCCTCTCCCTCTGCCCCCGCCCCCTGCTTGTGTGCTCTCTCTCTCTCAAATAAATAAAATATTGAAACAAAAATAAAAACAAAGGCAAAATGTTCTTTCAGACTAAAGGTGAAAGAATTCATCACTAGCAGATTACACAAGAAATGTTAAAGAAGTCAAGTCTTTTCAGGCAGCTGGAAATACACTAGAGACCAAAAACTGTGGTCTGCAACTTGTTACTTAATTGCCCGTAAGCTAAGAATGGGTTGTAAGTTTTTTAAAAAGACTTTATTTATCTATTTGAGAGAGAGAGAGGGTGCTCACAAATGGGGGTGGGGGGCAGAGGGAGAGGAAGAGGGAGAAGCAGACTCTTCACTGAGCAGGGAGCCCTACATGTGGGTTGGATCTCAGGACCCTGAGATCATGACTTAAGCAGAAGACAGCTCAACCAACTGAGCCACCGAGGTGCCCTGAATTGTACTTTTTTTAGGGGCCCCAATATTGATGATTATTGAAGCTGGGTGTTAGGTATGTGATGGTGTTCATTATACTATTGTCTCTTTTCTTTTTTTTCTATTCTTATATTTAAGATTTTCCATCATAAAATATTTTTTTAATCTACAGTACCCAAAAATATATTATCTACTGTAAATAAATCTAATTCAGTTTCGTGTGATGCTATATTTAGATGACAAAAATCCTGTACTAACTGATCTTGCAACATATATCCGACAAAGTGTTATGCAGTTCTCATCAAATTGGATTTTGAAATCTCTACAGACTACAATAATAAGTATTGCTTCTAAATATTCTGTAATAGTTAAAAAAAATAGCTAGAGTGCTGTCACTCTGCATAAGTTTTAATTAATTAGCTGAGACTTAAGAGTATACACAACATATCCAAACATGCTGAAAGAAAATATGTGCGTTCTTTTCCCTTCTGTCTCACGATGTGCTTTAAAGATGATAATAAGGTTTTATCAGGAACAATGGTGGACTGACTAAGAAATTAGACTGGGGACCTGAATGCATTTTCCCCCTTTATTTATCAATAATTTTAGCTTGTTTCCAAGTAGCTTTTTAATTTTGGAGATCTTATGCTTCTATTTTAAAAATACCAATAATTTGATAAACCCACATATTATATTATCTTTATTATAATCTTCTGTACTTCTTTTTCATTTTAGAATGTAGCTTGAATAACAGTGCCTAGCTGGCTCAGTCAGTGGAGCATATGACTCTTGATCCTGGGGTTGTGAATTTGAGCCCCCCACTTTGGGTATAGAGATTGCTTAAAAATAAAATCTTTAAAGAGAAAAAAAAATAATGTAGCTTGAATGAAGTACAGATTTGCGTTTAAAATAACCATTTTTCTCCATATTGTCATTATTTTACATTCCAGATCCATCAGTTGAGCGCGAACACTGTTTTTACTTCACACTTTAAAAAACTTTTTTAATAAACTTTTTAAAAAGTAATCTCTGCACCCAACATGGGGCTCGAACTCATGACCTTGAGATTGAGAGTGACATGCTCAACCGACTGAGCCAAGCAGGTGCTCCTTCACTTCATCCTTTTTTAAATTTTTTAAAATATGGTTTGTGTACAATTTGTATTAGTTTGATTAAAAGTTACAAATTTGAAAATGTCACACTACACATGGATTGAACATCTGTAGCTGAAAATCTTGATACTTTCTGTCAGCAGCAGATGAAATGCCTTCATACATTAAGCCACAAGTAATTGGGTTATATTAACCAAACATTTAATTGTACAATTACTAGCCTTCCCAATAAAGCAATAGTTAAATTGACCATCTTATACCAGGAAAGCAAATGAGAAGGCAGCAAACTATCCTAGCAATTCATATTTTACTTATTACCTCCTTTCCATTACTTGTTTCTCCTAACAGTTGCCAAGGTTGATCCTGGTATTTGTGGCAATAGGCATAGCCCTTGCTCAGACTTTAAGCACGTTGCTCTGGCATTTTCTATAAAAAGATTTGTTGGTTTCAATTCACAATTAGCTTGTGGCCCGTTGTTTAAAAAAGCACTATACTATGCCTTTTAGTTTGCATTTAGAGGCAATATAAGACTTTGCTTAGTCTCATTTGAATGCAGTGATGAGTCTTTCCAGATCTACAGGTCAAATAGGAGGATACTGCTACTTAGTATGAAACTCCTAAAGAATCCAAGTTGTTTAATATGTGTTAAATAAAAATTCCATTTTAAGAGCGCCTAGGTGGCTCAGTTGGTTGAGCGTCTGCCTTTAGCTCAGGTCATGATCCCGGGTTCCTGGGTTCTAGCCCTACATTGGGCTCCCTGCTCCACAGGAAGCCAGGTTTTCTCTCTGCCACTGCCTGCAGCTCCCCTGCTTGTGTGCTCTCTCTCTCTGTCAAATAAATAAATAAATAAAGCCTTTAAAAAATATATTTAAAAAAACCCCTTCCATTTTAATAAATAATTGAATTCTTGTAGAAAATGCCAAATGTTATGTTAAGCACTTATTTTTTTAATAAAGTTTTTTAAAAAATTTATTTATTTAGAGAGCATGAGTAGGGAGGAAGGGGAGAGGGGCTTCCCGTGGAGCACAGAGCCCAATGCAGGGCTCAATCTCAGGACCCTGAGATCATGACCTGAGCTGAAATCGAGTTGGATGCTTAACCAACTGAGCCACTCTGGTGCCTGCTAGGCACTTTTATGATATTTTATCATGGATTGCCATAAAGACGTTGCCCATGACCATGTGGTGTTTAGTGAAAGAGCCAAAGAACCCGAGTACTATGACATGAATTCAACTATCCTTTACGCTTACCATGATTCAAATCAAGCATGGGATGAAATTTCTTGATTAATAGTTTGAATTTGTAATAGTACTAATATAATTTATAATTTCCCTTTAAATTGGGAAGTAGTCAACAACTAGTAATTTCTTTTTAAATGAGTCTTATTTAATACCAGTGACCTGAAAGCACTGCCCATGTTTAAAACCCTGATCTAGTTAGCAATTTGGGTGAGTTTTCTCCATTAATACCACATTGCCTAACAGGCTGCAGTTTCATCAAAATTACAGCAAACAACAAATACCTCATATATTTAAAATGTGAAGTCACATCAGTCTAAAAGATTTGCCTTACATGAACAAGATAACTAAATGGTTTGTGTTTGTTTGTTCATTTTATCCAAACTGTGTTTGTTGGGATAAATTCAGGGTGTTTTTAGTGCTGCATCCTTCTGTAAGCCTTGCTTTCCTCTTGGAGGCTGCCAAAGGACAGGGGAACAACCAACACACAAAACTACTGTTTATGAGTGGTTAAAGATGGTGGCGATTTTGGAACATCCTGGGCACTTCATGTCTATGAAATAGGAGTTGGGGCTCTGCACCAGCTGCTGCTTCTTGTGCTGCCTCTCCTCTCCCGGGGACTGGTGGAGGAGGTCCTTCACAAGGGTCATGTTCTCATGGGGAGGTTGTCAGCACGAGATAAATAGTCTTTTTGAAAAGAGTGTGTCAACAGGAACTTGAGGCAATTTTGTCTGCAGTGGGCCACAAGAAGAGTGAATCAGCTTCCTCTTGCTTCCGCCGAAGGGTTTGGCATGCGGTCATGAACGCTTCACTTGTGACCCAGATCCCTTTGGAGGGGTCCTTTGGAGAACATAGATGCACAAGTACTGTAATCAGAGTCCTGGCAACAGTCAAATGCCTCTCAGGTAAGAGCCCATGTTTTTTGTTTTTTTTCCTTAAATGCCAGAATTTCTGTGTAATTTTGGATTGAGGGCCAGAGAGTCTCATCCTAAATTTGTGTTCCTTTCCTCGGATAAACTTTAGCTCTTCTCAAGTGGCATAAAAATCATTTTTATTCCATTTAAAAACATTTGTTGTGATTTCGGTATGCACAAAGCTCCGTGCTAGGCAGAGGAGTTGGTGAGGGGTGTAGGAAAGGGGGAGACAGATGTAGCTTAGAGCGTCTACCTTGATCATTCCCTGTGGGCACTCTGGGACTCAGATAATATTAAGGACACCTGGCAGCCTGGTAGAGTGGCCCCATAAAATTTTCACCAGATTTGCTGTGGTAGCTTAAGCAAGGCAGATCATCCTAAGGGAAAAAGAAATGAGTTGAACCAGTACTAAAACCATTGTTGGAGTGAAGGAGGGATTCTGAATATGATGTACCTCAAATTCGTCCTGGCTCAGACCCCTGAGAGTGTATCTGGTCCCCAGGGAACTAGAGGCAACCCTACTTTAACAGTATTTTGCAAGGAAGAAAACACCTAAGCTCATGATGACCACCGGAATACGGGGCTCAGAGGAAGCATGGGAGAACCGCAGTGGCTCACGTGTCATGTGGGGCAACAGTGTAGCTACAGCGGGAGAGAATCTGCTACTGAGCATGTGGGAGACATTCCTGGGGCATCAGGAGTATGTTGCAGTTTGGTGGATTTTGCTGAAGCTACAGGTCCTGCACTTGCTGGAGGAGCAACGAGTCATTAAGATTAATATATTAATGATATCGTGACCTCATTTGTAGCTGTGGGCTCTTGGGGCCTGGGGAAATATGGTTATATAACGATGAACAAAAGTGTCCCCACTTTGACAGAGGGCCCACTTTAGTGAGGAAACAGACACGTTCATATCAATGAAAATAAAATGAAATGTACTTACCATTGTAAGTGAGATACCGCACTAGGTGCCTTATTGAACTGGACTTAGGGATATTTGGGTCTTATTCTGTAGAAATTGAGGTGCCAGTACATGTTTTTAACTAAGGGAGAGTCATTTAGCCTATCTGTGTTTTAGAAACGCTTCTGGGGGCGCCTGGGTGGCACAGCGGTTAAGTGTCTGCCTTCGGCGCAGGGCGTGATCCCGGCGTTATGGGATCGAGCCCCACATCAGGCTCCTCCGCTATGAGCCTGCTTCTTCCTCTCCCATGCCCCCTGCTTGTGTTCCCTCTCTCGCTGGCTTCTCTATCTGTGTTAAATAAATAAATAAAATCTTTAAAAAAAAAATAAAGAAGAAACACTTCTGACTGGTTGGTTTGGTGGAAGGATTCAGTGAGAAGAAGCTAAAATCAAGGAGACTGGGTATTCAATCAGAAGGTCAACTGGGCCTAAATTAGGTCTGCATTAGGGTGGCTAAAGAAGCGGGGCTGGATCAGAGATGTATAAGAGGACTATATATCTTACTAGATATTGAAGTGATGGAGACTGAGAGCTTTTAAAATAACTCAAAAATCTTTAGAGGTAGTATTTCTTTTTAAAACAAAATTTTTAAGTAATTTCTACACCCAACGTGGGGCTTGAACTCACAACCCCAAAATCAAGAGTCATGTGCTCCAGCCACTGAGCCACTGAGCCCATCAGACACTCCTAGAGGCAGTATTATGTACATTAAAAGATCCAGGGTCTGGGACTATACTGCCTAGATTTGAATCTTGACTCTGCTGTTCCAGGATTGCCTTGGGCAATTCATGCATCCTGTCCATCTCAGTTCATTCATCTGTAAAATGGGGATGATAATGGTACCTATACTTCATACAGTCATTCTGTGTGAATAGATACAATTTAATACCGAAGAAGTCCTTAGAGGAGTGCCTGGTACACAAGTTTGTTTGCTATCATTATTCTAGCTAAGGTAGGTGACTAGATGAGCAGCAGTAAAAGTCACTGAAATGAAAATACCGAGGATTGGAAACTCAGAGCACAGAGAAAATGGTGAGTTCATTCTTGGACATCCTGAATCTGGAGTTCCTGACCCATGATAGTCACATCCCGTTTGTTGAGTAGTAATAGAAATGAGCAGGGTTTTCCTTTTAAAAGTGCTTTGGTCATATGCCAGACAGTGTCATAAACTCTATACCTATATAATCTCAATTCTCACACAGTCCTATCAGATAGGTAGTATTATTTTCACGTTGTAGTTTATTTAGCAGAATAACGAACAGGTTTGTGGCTTAACAATATTAACAAAGGTCTCATTTCCAGGATGCAAAAGAAGTTCTGATTTACTGTGCTGGTGCTGAATCAGAAAGTAGGCCAGCTGAGATTTGAACCCAGACACTTTGATTCCAAAGCTGGTGTGTTGAATCACTACAATGGCTTGAACCATTTTGAAACCTCTGGCCCCTAATCTCTCTCTCTCTTTTTAAAAAGATTCTATTTATTTATTTGGGAGAGAGAGTGTGAGTGGGGGTAGGAGCAGAGGGAGAGGGAGAGAGAATCCCAAGCAGACTGCCCTGAGTGTGGAGCCCATCTTGGGGCGCCATCCCACGACCCTGAGATCATGACCTGAGCCAAAATCAGGAGTTGGGCACTCAACTGACCAAGGTACCGAGGCACCCCCTCCCCCCATTGATATCTCTTGATACTAGAGTCTATTAAGATATGGCATCCTATTTTATATGGTGTTGGATGTTCTATTATTAAACGTTTATTTTTTATAATTTATAATTTATTCTATGGCTATTTTTATAATTTATTCTATGGTTATTATGTGTCAGGCATCACACGTATATTGTCTTTAGTCTTCACAATACCCTATCAAAATGTTATAATCGATATTTTAAAGCAGTGGAGACTAAGGCTCAGAAACGTGCAGAAACTTGCCCAGAGTTGTATAACTGCTAAGCATGAGAGGAGAGATTTGAGCTCAGGTCTATTTATTCTTGAAGTCTGTACTATTATCTTGCAAATTCAGCTGTATTACGTTTAAGTATCATGTCACGTTTTGCAAATGATCCCGTGAGTTCCATGAATTCTTTAACCACCTCATCAAGTTCGAAAAACAGTTTTAATTGTGGAAGCATAGTAACGGGAATAGTATTTTTCAAATTTTCGTTTCATAAGAATCATATACAGAGCCTGAGACCAAATGTACTGAAAAGAATGTCCAAGGGTGTGTCTTAGAAATCACATCTTAAAAAGGACCTGATATGGTTCTAATGAAGGTTCTGGAAGGACCATGTTTTGGGGCGTGCTCCAAGGACGGAGTTGGTTCAGGTGCTCTTGGCATCTGAAATCTCTGGGTGAAGTCTTTTTTTTTTTTTTTTTGGATTAAAAAAAAAAGATTTCATTTATTTATTTGTCAGAGAAAGAGAGCACAAGCAGGGAGAGCGGCAGGCAGAGGGAGAAGCAGGCTTCGCGCTGAGCTGGATGTAGGACTCGATTCCAGGACCCTGGGATCATGACCTGAGCCAAAGGTAGACGCTTAACTGACTGAGCCACCTAGGAGTCCCTGGGTGAAGTGTTATAGCACTTTTATTGCCAGTACCATAGCTTATTACCTCCTAGTTATTATTTCAGATTTTCTATTGTTAATTTAGCTGATGGCAAGCACTTAGCTAAGAACCTTGAAGCAGTGTGCGCTCTGCCTCCTGTTCTGTCAATGTATTATTTCCCACTCCCTCCACCCCTTTTCATGGACGAAACTCCCAACAAAGCTGCATGGAAGGTCTTGTACTTCACAGAAAATGAAGTATGATAGATGTGTACGAGGAAGAGCATTGCAGCATGATGAAAACATCCAACCTGGCTTCGAGTCCTACTTCTGCTTCTCTGAGCTTTGGTTCCAGTAAAATTGGGTTGGCAGAACCTACTTCACAGTGTTGTGAGATAATGTGGTGCCTGGTATAGAGTTAGTCTTTCAGTAATTGGCAGCTATCCTCAATGAGTAATACACCCTTGTGTTTAGAGAAGAAGATTGTAGAAGAACTATGCTGTATGCAAAGGGCGGGATATCATTTCTCATGAATTGGTTCACTTAGAGGCTGGCAAGATTAAATGCATGTAAATCTATAATTGTGAATGGAACTCATCACAGTAAAATGAATTGCACTTTAGTAAACTAATTACAGTTAAACTAGTTACACAAAGAAAATAATGATTGGGTAAAGGTCAACTAACTCTTGATAGACTTATCTGCGTGGTTGGTGACTGATTTCCCGTAATAGGTAAGCAGTTGTCTGGGAGAGTCCTTTTTGCATGTGTTGTAGATTATATGTATTAATTACTTATCACCCCTTATCCCTCTCAAAAGCGTCCCAGAAGGGGCAAGTGATTTGCCCAAGGTCCCATGGGTAGGTAGGTAGTGGCAGAAGTAGAATTTGAACTTTGGTCTATGTTTTATGTAATAACCAGGCTATTAAAAACAAAATGCTATTAGGTAATGGGAATCAGAGGTGTATCTGACACTCATATCTCTTTCTGCCTACATAGCTGTCAGCATTTAAAAATTTACCAGGAATTGCCTTATGTAACTTCAGATACTGTGTTTTGGGTTTATGAGGGTTTTTTAAAATGTCAGTGGTAAGGAGGAAGGAAACAGAACCGGTACTTCCCTAAATACCCCCCCACGCCCGCAGGGATTAAGCAATAGCCTGCCAGATTTCATCATTACAATAAATATAAGCCCGACAATTTACAGGAAGCTTATCGGTCCTTTCCTTTCCAGAAACTTGTGATGCTTTTCCTCGCTACATGGTACAATCAGCTGAGTCAAGTTGTCTTAAAGAGTAGCCACCTTTTCCTCAGGCCATAAACACTGCACCATCCTGTTCCATGCAAGGTAGCCCATAATAGGGCCTTTGATTGAAAGTCAAGGAGTTGATGTTGACTTGGCAATATTTACTGAGAACAAGGTAAGTGACACACAGGTGTGGCTAAGAAATGGAAGGCTCTTATCTGTTTGGAATTTTTGCAAAGAAACATTACGAACCATTATACACATTATATGTCCATATTTGTAATAAAGCAAAAATCTGGTCTTAGCATTATCTGAACTACTAATCTTTAAAAGGTATCCTAAGGACCGAGACTATTCTGTATTTGAACACATGTGGTTTATGGTTTAGCCCATATTGTTCAGGGTTACCTTGGCTTCAGTTCAGAGATTAAGAGCACCTATTAGTCATTTAGTTTGTTGACATAAACTAATGACAAAATTGTCTTTTGGTATAAGGTTAAGTGCATGTTGTGGAATAAGTAGACATAGATTTATATCCCTGATTTTCTACTAACTGGCTCTACGACCTTGGACAAGTCAATAACTGTCTAAACATCATTTCCTTTTTCTGTCGAGTGAGAAAAAAAATAAAACTTTCCACATACAGTAGTTGTAAGGATTACACATGGTAATTCATGTAGAGAATTTATAGTGCCTAGTACACAGAAAGACCTTAATACATTTTAATTACTACTTTCTTCTCTTTCCACCTATATTTTCTTTCCTTTATTCCTTCCCCCACTCTGTTTTTGCTCATCTTTTTATTTGTCTAATCTATCCCTTTTTTCTTTTACGCCTCTTCCTCTTCTCAGTTCTTCTGTTACCCTATGCCTTTGTATAAATTCAAGGAATTCTTTTTCTCATGTGAGACATCAGTAAGCTACCTCTAGGGGAGACAGGGCCATACCTTGAAAAAGGGAACAGTAAGTCGTGTCTGTATTCCAATCTGATGCCCCATCCTTTAGTCAGGAAAGGGGAGCATGTGTTCCAAAAATGCAAACTCGAAGTTCTGGAAAGGGATACTGAGACTCACTGCAGACAGAAAGGGCCACTGAACAGGAAAACGCCCAATGCCCAGTCCCACCCCTCCCCACAAATTTCTAAGACTTTTAAGAGAGTTAGCAGCACCCCTGGAATCCTGAGTGGCTTGGAGGCCCTGCCCAGGTGAAGTGGGTCCTATGTGCGTGTCATGCAGGAAGTGCCACAGGGGCTTGGTGGTCTAAGGAACAGAACGCAGCTAGAACTCACTGGAATGACTGGGACCATGTCTGAAGGATAGGACCATGAGGAGGAGATGTAGGCCAAGTTCTCCAGGCACACTTAGAGCAAGCATCCTTGTACTCTGGCTGTGAGGTGGGATGGACCTCAGACCCTGGGTATAGCTCTGGCATTATGGATCTAATGGTGATTAATGTTAATTAAACGGAAACCTTTAAAACAAAACAAAACCTAATTTTTTAAAAGATTATTTACTTATTTATTAGAGACAGAGAGCGCGCAGAAGCAGGAGGAGCAGCAGAGGGAAAGGGAGAAGCAGGCTCTCTGCTGAGCAGGGAGCCCCACGTGGGCCTCGATCCCAGGACTCTGGGATTATGACCTGAGCCGAAGGCGGACGTTTCACCGACTGAGCCACCCAGGAGCCTCTAATTTTGTTTTTCAAACACAAAGTTGGGGGAAATTTTTTGCTTAAATTTTGT
The DNA here is from genome assembly GCF_017311325.1 of Ursus maritimus. Taxonomy (NCBI): domain Eukaryota; kingdom Metazoa; phylum Chordata; class Mammalia; order Carnivora; family Ursidae; genus Ursus; species Ursus maritimus. The sequence continues at coordinate 70,877,630 of NW_024426996.1, forward strand.
TATTTATTTATTTTTAGAATTTATTATTTGAGTGAGAGAGAGTGCAACATGCAGGGGGAAGGGCAGAGGCAGAGGGAGAGAGACTCTCCAGCAGACTCCCCGCTAAGCAGGGAGCTCGAAGCAGGGCTTGATCCCACGATCCTGAGATCACAACCTGAGCTGAAATCAAGAGCAAGCTGCTTAACTGACTGAGCCACCCAGGCACCCCTTTTGTTAGAATTTTAAGAAAAAATTAGCTCCTCTTTCCCCCAAATCAACTATAGTTCTACCACCAAGATAGCCATTATCAACATTGTGATATATTTCCTTTTAGTCCCTTATTTTTTAGAGAAGGGAGGGGTAGAGGGAGGGGGAGAGAGAATCTTAAGCAGGCTCCAGGACCACTGCACAGCCAGATCCTCAATCTCATGACCCTGAGATTGTGACCTCAGTGGAAAGCAAGAGTCAGACGCTTAACCCACTGAGCCACTCAGGTGCCCCCTATTAGCACCTTCTAAGTGTTATTTATAAAATATAATTATCATCAGATTGTAATATGCTCATTTCTGTATTTCTGACATTAAAAGTAAAACATACTGATTTAGCACTGGAGAGAATAAATACAAAAGAGGGAGGGAATCACCTATAATTCTTATCACTCAGAGGAGACTTATTAAAATTTTGCTTCATTTATTTCCAATCCTTCACATGCGTTCTGTAAACATGCTGTGGGTTATACTGGAAGTACAATTTTGATCCTGCTCTTTTCAATTAGCAGTCAACCGGACCCATTTCTCTAGGATCATTAAAACACTGTCCCTACCCTCAAAGATGCCTCCAGGCCTATGGGAAAGGTGATTGTGGGCCAAAGGGCAATATACGGAGAGAAACCAGAGGCAAAGCAAATGGACAAAACAGGTTAGAATAAAATTTTAAGATAAACATAAAATAGCTCTAGTGCAATTAGCACTGTTGCTACTGATGATAATCAAAAAATTTTTTTCCTTTAATAGTATTTTTAAAGATTTAAAATTTATTGTCTAAATTCTTTTAAAAAGCATTCTTATTAACAAATTTTTATAACTGTAAGAGCAATAGGTGAATGTAGTAAAATATTAAAACTGTACCAAAGGGTACATATTTAAAAGGTATTTAACTGCTTCCCATCCCAGAACCCCTGCTTACAAATTTCTACTTTTATTCTAGAAACATATTTTTTCTTTTTTAACACAAAAGAGTTCGTATTTATTTACAGATTTTATTTATTTATTCATGAGAGACACAGAGAGAGAGGCAGAGGTGGAAGAAGCAGGCTCCCCGCGGAGCAGGGAGCCAGATGTGGGACTCTATTCCAGGACCCTGGGATCATGACCTGAACCAAAGGCAGACGCTTAACCAACTGAGCCACCCAGGCACCCAAAGAGTTTGTATTTAACAAAGTATTCCCTACATTGTTTTTTTGTTTTTGTTTTTGTTTTTTTTTTTTAAAGATTTTATTTATTTATTTGACAGAGATAGAGACAGCTAGCGAGAGAGGGAACACAAGCAGGGGGAGTGGGAGAGGAAGAAGCAGGCTCACAGCAGAGGAGCCTGATGTGGGGCTCGATCCCAGAGCACTGGGATCACGCCCTGAGCCGAAGGCAGACACTTAACCGCTGCGCCACCCAGGCGCCCCCCTACATTGTTTTTTTTAACTTAGAAAATCTTGGTTTCATTCTATATCAGCAAACATGGATGTATCTTATGGTTTTTTAATAGCTGCATATTTGTCCATTGAATGCATGTGCTGTAATTTATTTATCTGATATGTAGTATCCTACTAAGGGACATCTAGCTATTTCCACAGTTGTTTTTTTTTTTTTTTTGTCATTATACAAAAAGTTTTATTATATCTTTGTGACAAACTTTTCTTTCCATAGTGTTACAGGCTGCATGTGTTCCCCTAAAATTTATAAGTTGAGGCCCTCTCAGTATCTCAGAATGTGACTATATTTGGAGATCAGGCCTTTAAAGAGGTAAGTTACAATGAGGTGGTTAGGGTGGGCCCTAAGCCAATCTGACTGGTTTCCTTATACGAAAAGGACAAGGACATTAGGACATAGGCACAGAGGATAGGCCCCGTGGGGACACTGTGAGAAGGTAGCTATATGCAAGCCCACGGGGGAGGCCTCAGAGGAAATCAGAAGTGCTAACACCTCAATGTTGGACTTTCAGAACAGTGAAAAACTAAATTTCTGTTGTGTAAACTACCCAGTCTGTGGTATTTTGTTACGGTGGCCTAGCAAACTCATACACACAGTGACTCATCTGTAATTATATAGTGAACACCAATGGGGAAATAGCACTCACTATTTAAATTAAAAAAAGAAAGTAAGGGTTTGGGGCAAACTGCAGGCTATAGATATTTCATTTTTTGAAGGCCGTTTGCATATAAAATATCCTAAAGGAAAATGAAAAAAAAAAAAAGAGAGAAAAAGAAAAAGTAGCATCTGGGATTGCATTTCAAGTCTGACTATCTTTTCTTTAACAGTGCCATCACCCCTTCTGAAACCCATACTTCTAAATCAGCCTAGCCTGCTGGGGCTATTTTGACTGACAGGAAGGACGAATTCTGGTACTGAGTTAGGACTGGGATTCCAACTGTTTTTGCAACAGCAACATTCTTTCATTGCTTATTTTCACAACTTACCCCCCATTGGGGAAAGTGCTGTGTCACTCACATAAACAGAGTTAAATGCCTTAGGTCTGACTTTCCTTGACCACTAATCCTTTCCAGGGCCCTCAAAACTAGAGTTGGAAAATACTAGCGAGGAGGCCTAATGTCATATTTTTAGGTCACCACGGAATGATTTGGCATCTTTTTTGCGCCCCCTGTGGCATGCAGTGTTTCAGAGAGAATGAGAGCAGGAAAGAAGGAACCATAGACACACCAGGCACCATACGATGTGCATTTTCCTTGCTCTGTTCACATGCCTATCCAGTCTCCTTGTGGTAGCTGATAGCTAGATGGTCTGTTAGAACTTCTCTGTCATCTACGAGAAGAAATCATAGATGATTAAACCGACAACCTTGGCCTTAGTAACCGTTCCTGATCAGCTGTAGTTGCAGGAACCTGTAATGACACTCCACTGATCAATGCCTTCTTTCTGGGGCTAAAGTTTAATGTAAATCAATCATTTATTCTGGATATAGTAGATAATTAATTGCTATACTACTCAGCATATGGAGCTAATGTTAACAGCCCCCTTCAAAGGGAAGAATGACCCACAGGATTTATTTTTTATCACTGTATTTCTTTCATTTTGTCATCATAAACAAATTCCCTGAGATGGCCAGAGTCCAAAGGGGCTGTTACTACTACTGAGCTGACTACACAGCTTCAAATTCTAGGTTACAGCAAAATTGTGTCTGGATGTATTTTTTTGTTGTTGTGAAACAATTTAGTGCTTGCTTCTGGAGGTACATAGGTGAACAACAGACACAAATAAGTATTTGGAAATAGAACATGGTGTATTAAAAGTCAGTTAAAATGAGGAAATTACAGAATATCAGGAACTTCCCTCATTCCTTCTTTTTTGTTTTTTAAAGATTTTTATTTTTACGTAATCTCTACACCCAACATGGGGCTCGAACTTGCAACCCCAAGGTCAAGCGTTGCATGCTCCACTGACTGAGCAGCCAGGTGCCCCTGTTCCTTTTTTTATTCAGTAGATATTGAGTACTAACTGGTATGACAGGCATTGTTCTAAGTGCTGAGCATAAAACAAAGTGCATGTTCTCATGGAACTCATTTCTCCATCTAACTGGTTCACCTGAGGTCTCATTCTACATTTTGAGACGGCTGGAGTGAAAGATCAGAATGAAGTAAAGAAATAGAGTGGAAATAAGAAAATGTCTTCTGGGGGATAATAAAAAACATAGAAGCAAAGCCCTGGTGAAAGAGCAGAGTTTAAAAGAAAGAAGGAGAAAGGGGAAGAGGATGTCAGAGATCTTAAGGCCCATATTTATATTCTATTACTTAAGCGTTATTCCTATTTCTCCTCCCCCCCCCTCCTCCTCCTCCTTCTTCTTCTTCTTTTTTTAAGATTTTATTTGTTTATTTGACACAGAGAGAGAGAGTATAAGCAGGGGGAGCGGCAGGCAGAGGGAGAGGGAGAAGCAGCCTTCCTCACTGAGCAGGGAGTCTGATGTGGGGCTCGACCCCAGGACCCAAGCTGAAGGAAGGCAGGTGCCCAACCATCTGAGCCACCCAGGTGTCCCTGTTTCTTTAGGACAGACTGTGCAGAAACCACACAACTAATACAGTGCCTGGGAGGGTATTACTGGGCCGAGATTCATATGGCCAGATTATTCAGTTCCTAATTTGTGGGATGCTAGGCAATTACCAGAATGTCTTTAAGACTTAGTTTCCTACAGGACTACCTCACAGAGTTGTTATATTTAATAATAATAATAGCTTACAGGCTGTACTTACTATGTGCCAGGTGCTAATATAAGCAATTCAAATATATAAACTCTCTTAATTCTTGTAACAGTGCTGTGAGGAGGTATTTGTCTTAGCTCAGACTGCTATAATGAAGATACCACAGACTGGATGAAACAACTGAAATTTATTTCTCAGGGTTCTAGAGGTTGGAAGTCCAAGATCAGGGTGCCAGCATGGTGAGCGCCCTCTTCAGGCTTGCAGACTGCCATGTTGAAGGGAAGCATGCTCTAGGGACTCTTGGACAACAATCCATCATGAGGGCTTTAGAAGGGCAACAATCCATCATGACTTCATCTAATCCTAATTACCTTCCAAAGGCTCACCTCTTTATACCGTCACATGGTGAGGCAGGGGGTTCAACTAATGAATTTGAGGACACAAGCATTTAGTCCATAGCGATTTTGTCCCCATTTTCTATGTGAGGAAACGGAGACAAAAAGATGTCATGTAGCTTATTCAAAGTCCTGCAAGCAGTATCTGGCAAAACCAGGAATCTAACTTTATCTCCAGTCTGTGCATTAGAAATAAACAGACTCACTCTACTCCAAGGTTCTTTCTCACCTTCTACTCCAGCATTTCTTGAATATTCATCAAACCCCTGTATTGTCATGGAACTATGATAGGTAATAGGGATATAAGGAGTGAACAGAACATAATCTGGTTCCTGCCCTCCTGCAGTTTGCAGTCATTAAGCAAATAACCACTTTCAGGTTCTTAGCCTTCCCTGTTTTCTCCCATTTCTCTTTGAGTCCATCAGTCCTCCAGGCAACCGGTTAGTCGAGAGTCGATCATGATTAGCAGAGCCCATAACAGGGTCTCTCTAGGTCTCGTCCATGGTTGGGGCGGGGGAAGTTGACCTGTGGGAAGAGACTGACCTTCTTGGCCGTGACCTTGTTTGTCTCCTTTCTCCCTGAGCCTTGGCTTAAAATGCAAGTATGTGTACCAAGGTTCTTCCCTGCACTAACCTTCTATGATAATCCGCCCCCCCCCCCCAAGGCCTTTCTGACATCCCTGACCTGGTGTTCCTGTGCTTGAGGTACATTCCTGCCTCCTTGATCCCCAGGGCACATTCTTCCTTCCTTCCTTGGAGGCTCCAGAATTCCACACTGCCCTCCCATCCGGCCTGCCCTGGAGGAGATGGTGCCCTGCCCCCAGACCCAGGCTTGGCGCCCGCCAGAACACAAATGTGGCCAGTGTCCTGTCTGCTTCCGCGGCACCGTTTCTCCGTGGGTCCTAAGGTCTTAGAGCCTCAGACCTGGTCCACCCATTCGCTGGGGCCTTTGACCAGCGGGCAGGGAGATCGAGCCCGCCACCCGGGAATGGCAGGGGTCAAAGGGCAGCCTAGGAAGGCCCTGTGGGACACAGAACAGTCACCCTGGCAAATGGGCGTCACAGCCCGCGAGGCCCAGGCGGAGCTCTTGGCCTCAGCGCGGCCATTGTGCTCAGCTGCCTGGGCCTCAAGGTCTGGTGGGCGTACCGGCAGCGCTGAAATCGCCCCCAAAGTGACAGCCCATCCCTTCTGATACTGTGTTTGATGTTGTGAAACAAACAGGGTAAAGACTTGGTTTCTTTTCTCGGCAAGCGAAGGGGCCAAGGAACGAAGAGCGAAGGAGGTAAGTGAGAGCGCGAGTCGCCGCCGCGAGTCCGGTCACGTGGGCCTCGGGGACCGCATGGCGGCGGCCCGCGCGTCCCCGCGTCTCGACTGGCGGAGTAGGCCGGGCGCGCGCGCCGACGGGGCGGGCGCATGCGCAGGGGGGCGCGCCGCCTCTGCCCCGCGGCGAGGGTGTCTATGGAGAGGCGGCGGCCGCGGCTGCTGAGGCAGTGGCTGAGGCAGTGGCGATGGCGCCCTTCCCCGAAGAAGTGGACGTCTTCACCGCCCCACACTGGCGGATGAAGCAGCTGGTGGGGCTCTACTGCGACAAGGTAACGGTGTACGGGGCCTCTTGCTCCGGGCAGCGCAGGCCGAGAGGAGGAGCGGGCCGGTCCCCGGGCGGCCTGGCCTGCGTCGCGCCCGCAGCCCCCGGGGCCGCGCCGCGCAGATTGCCGCCTGCGCAGCTGTCAGCGCCGCGCTCGCTTCCCCGCACCTTCTCAGGGAGCCCGCGCCCCCACCCGGCCGGCGGCCTCGGACGTGCCCTCGGGGCCCGCGGCGCGACTCCTGCTCGGCTGCCGGCTGCGTGCCCCTGGCGGAGGGCCGCGCTCCCTGCGGCCGCGCTGGGCCTCCCGCCCCTGCCCCCGCCCCTTTAGGGAGAGGGTCTCCTTGGCGCCCCACCGACCTTCGGGGACCCCGGGCCGGCCACCTGCGCTGGGCTTCCTATCCGCCTGGGGCGGACCGTTCCTGCAGCTGTCCCCCGCCTCCCCCAGCACCAGCGCCCCTCATCCTGCTCCGGCCCGTTTGGGGGCTCCCGAGTCTCTCTGCAAACACCCATCCATCCCTCCGAACGTCTGGCTTGTTTCCTGGCTCAACGGGCAGCTTTCTCCTAACCGTGCTCGTTTTACGCCCTAGCTTTTCCCTGGCTTGATTTGGAAGAAAACCCAGGTTTCTTGGTTTAGGGACTGGAGAAGCTTCACTTTTCATTTATGGTTATCGTTTTCCTTGCAACTTTTATTGTCCTGGAGCATTTACTCGATGTAGATTTTTTTTTTATGAGACCGCTCTTCTCTGTTGAAATTCTTAACGTGGGTTCGAATAAAAGGGACCGCGGAAAAAGTTGGTTTAACTGTGAGAACCTTTTTGGACTGTTAATTGGTGTGGCATTAAATGAAAAAGCACTTTTCTGGAGATGGTGCAGGGCCTTTTTAATGATTTTAAAACCGTATTAAGCGTACACATTTTTATCAGTTTTACGTTGGGGGTAGTCCACATATATCCTGAAAACTTCAGGCAGTCCTGTTTCGTGTAGAAATGAACCAAATAAAAAGCATTTAAACAACTATTGCTTAAGTATAGAAATCAACTTTGATGAATCTTCAGAAATTACATAGCATTAAGCAGAACCACTGTTGAGAGAGAAGGGTTCTTATAGCCCAGGGAGAGGGTTGAAGGATGCCCAGTGTTCAGTACTAGGCCACATTCAAAACCAACACTTTAAAACGCACTCATAACCATCTTTTTCCTCCCTCCATTTTGAAAATTAAAAAATACCTGATTCAGTTACAGGTTTAAACAGAACAGTCCAGGACAGTGATTCTCAACCTTGGTTGCTGATTAGAATCATCCTAAAGCCTGTTAAAAATCCTGATGCCCAAACCACTGAAAATCAGCCTCTCTCAGGGTGGGACCCAGGCATCAAGTATAATTTAAAGCTCCTGAGGTGAGTCCAGTGTGCAGCCAAGGGTGAGAACCATTTATCCGGGAGAAGCGTGAGGAATGGGGAAGCCGTACCTCAAGCTGTGTATCCCTGAATTTTTTGAGTTAGATTGTTGTAGTGTTTTTAACCTCCTCTGGCTTTTGAACTTAGTTATTGTTATAGTATTCATTAATTGCAGGAAATTTTAAAAACGGGAGGTTTTTTTACTTTCTCAAAATTGGAAAGGGGAAGTTAGGACTGATGGAATAGGAGGTCATCTCTGTAGTTTAGCCTGGAGAGCACCTGAAATTGTTAACGGAAATTTTTGTGCATGTGTACACTTTCCTAGGGAGTCTGTGGCTTTCATCAAATGATTGTGGCTCTTGCATAATAAGTAAGAGTCACAGTTTTATTTAGTTATGTGATAGACTAACCAGCCTCGTACAGTGCCATTTTAAAAAACAGTACCTGAGTCAAATGAGATTCTTTTCAGTAAATGTTTCCTCTTGCAGTAATTAAGAAAGCAGTTTCAATTTGACATAGCATAAGTCAAAATTATCACTGATTCTTAATTATATGTAGTTAATGAGATTGTTGTAATATATTCATCAAGGAGATTAAAAGTCCAATTTTCCAAGTCGTGGATCAGAGACCAAGGTGATAGGGGAAAAAAAGTGTATGGGAATTCTACTTCCAGATTTCTTCTTGATACTAATAGCTAGTGGAAATCTCTCCTAGGAAGTCCTTTGGGAAGTAGGTTGGAGAAATAAGGTTTAATGCTGGCTGAATAATCTTAAAGGACTATTTTTTTATTCATTTATCATCTCAAATTTTGGCTTCACTATCTTTCTATTGTAAAGACCATGGATATTCAACCCAAATAGCCTACAGTAGAACTTGACAAAATGAGAACTAGATTTTGTACTCAAACTAAAAAGATACAAGGTATGTTATTTCACTGTATTCAAAGTGTTGACTCTGAATGTCCAGTATTTGTAAAGTGGTCAGTTTTATTTCCAGTATGAAACTTTTCATGTACAATATATTTTAGAAGCATCCATGTATTTACTAGCATCAGCTCATTTATATGCTTAGACTGGTTTACTTAAAATAATTTATTCTTGTAGGCCATTTTAAATATTGCTGTGTAATAGCTAATTTAATCCTTTGCTCATGGATTTCCTCTTACATTTATATAAAGTTTTATGGAAAGATTTTTCAGTGTTACCTGGACAACAGTCCCTTGAGGTAGGTAAAGGAAGGGGTATTTCTCTTTTATAGCTGGGGACTTGTAGGCCCAGATTAGCTAGACCCAGTTTACATAAGCAGTTAGTTACAGATCCAGATGGAAACCCAGGTCAGGATCTTGATTTCTAGTTTAATTTTCTTTGAATAAACCAGAGTAGGGGCGCCTGGGTGGCTCAGTCGTTAAGCGTCTGCCTTGGCTCAGGGTGTGATCCTGGCGTTATGGGATCAAGGCCCGCATCGGGGCTTCTCTGCTGGGAGCCTGCTTCTTCCTCTCCCACTCCCCCTGCTTGTGTTCCCTCTCTCGCTGGCTGTCTCTTTCTCTCTCTCTCAAATAAATAAGTAAATTCTTAAAAAAAACCCAAAAAAAACCAGAGCAGTTTCTGAAAAATTTTTTTGGTTAACAGCTGTTACGAAATCTTCTAATTCACTGACCTTCCAAATTGGGTCGATGTTAGTGAACATTTCATTGGATGACATCCTTTTTCCAGTTTACTCCAATTCTTCAGTCTTTCCTCTAGTCCTCAAAATTAATTCTGCCAGTAAGTGTGGCATCTCTACTGTCCGTCGGCCCTGTGTTGTGTCAGTAGCTTGCATTGGCGATGTGAGATGTGGAGTTTACAATCTTGTATTTGTGTGAAGGTGGAAATCCAAAAGCATATAGTGGGAGTAAAGGGAAGTATACAGTTAGCTGTACATTAAAGTGTCAGGAGTGGTCTTACAGTCTCTTTGAGCTGTGTTCTGAGAATAAAGTAGGTGGTGGTTTTAAGGATGCGTGTAATACAGAGATTCCTACACTTACATATAAGCCAGTTACAGAAGTTTGAAGTGGTGGAGGCTTTTATAGAGTGCCCAAGTTTTTCAGGTAAGGATATTAAAAGTGCCATTTGGTTATCATATTATAAATAAAGGACATTTTATGACTGAAGTCGTAGAAGGGAAATAAGCTCATAAGAATTGGGATAGATTATTTTTAAAAATTGAACGAGTATAGCTTTATGAAGAACTTCATTTTCCTTTTTTTCTCTTTCTGCATACCTATAAAACTGTTGTTGGCTGGCATTGGGAAGATTGGTTTATTAGAATATTGAATCGAGAACTAGGAGAGGAAGGAAAAGGGAATTTAATGAGTTTTTACTACATGCTTACGTTATTTTTTTTAATCCTCACAGGAGCCCCATGAGACAAGTATTATCCATCATTTGAAGATGAGGAAACAAACTTAGTTGTTAAGTAACTTACCCAACTCAACTAGTAATTAGGAGAGCCTGAATTTTAATTAAAGGATTCCCCCGCCTCCTGAAGCCCATATTTTTTTGTATTACCTTACTGGTTCTGCTCCTTATTACTTGTTACATGATTTTATTCAAAACATTTCCCCTGTGGGCTATATATATATATATATTTTTTTTTTCTATTTATATAGTTAGTTTGACCAGATAGTTAATTGAGGTTTGTTTATTGAGTATAAATCTCCCTTGGTTGAATCAAAGCGTTGTTTGGCTGAGTAGATAAAAAGTAAAATTTATGTGGGGTAATAGTGTTTGGGTTTTTGTTGTACGATTTTTCATATCTATTTTTGAACTTATCTAGTCTTTAAGTCACACAATTTTTTGAGTCAGTTTGAAGCCAGGCTGTAAGATTTTAGGTTGTAGAGTGTCTGAGACAAAGTTAGTTATAAATCTTTTTAAAATACAGGAGATACCATGTATGTCACTGGTTGTTACTATTTGTTATGTGTGTCCTGTTCTATATAGGTTCATTTTTGAGTTTGTCAAGCATCAGAGTATACAAGTTTATAGGTCATTTAGGAACTTTTATATCTTACTGTAGCACAATGTTTTTCATAGTGTGTCCTATAATCCATTAGTGGGTCATGAAATCAATTTTGTGGGTCAGAAACAGCGTTTAAAAAATGAAATGGGAAGAGTAAATATTGGAGTACATCACAGGGTAGAGAGGGAAATAGTTTCCTGAAATTTGTTTGAAGTATCTGTGATGTGTGTGTGTCTAGGTTGCACTATATTTCAGACTAAAGGTCATGGTTAAGCGCGTTTGATAAACACTTCTTTAGAGTAACATTTCTCAACCACAGCACTATTGACATTTTGGGCTAGATGATTTTCTTGTGTGGCCACTGTCCTGTGAATGTTTAGCTGGATCCCTGGCTTTTACCCACTAGATGTCAGTAGCACTTCTGCAGTGGTAACAACCAAAAATGTCCTTGCTCATTAGTTCCTGGAGGGGGCGGATGGGAAGGGGGGCACAGAACTGATCCTTGGTGAGAACTATTGCTTGAGAGAAAGCATTCTTTCAGTTTACTCTGTTGGATGTGGAAGGATAGCTTTATGATCGGGAGTAATACTGTATCTTGTGGAAAGAACTTAAGTTTTAGACCCTAGAGATTTGATCTCTGTTTTGTTGTCTACTAGTTGTATGGTGTTGGGCAAGTTATTTTTTCTGAGCCTCATCTTATCATCTATAAAATGGAAATTTTAATACCTACCTGATCTAAAAATACTTAGTATAGTACATAGTGCATCATAGTCCTCAATATGTCACAGATAATAGTGTCTACGTTTATTTTTATCTCAATCAAGTTTGTATGTTTGAATAACTTTGCAGAGGCCAAAAAAATTTTAAAAATGCATATAAACAAATTTTTAAAAAATTAAATTGTACGTGCTCTGGTTATCTTTTAGCTGCTAAATTTAATGACGTTTCGGTACCAGGTTGAAACAGTTGCTCATTTCAAGTGGAGATAAAGTGATTTGGGTGGTATAGGACTTTTTTTTTTTAATGTTATTTATTTGAGCTGGAGAGAGCATGAGCAACGGGGAGGGGCAGAGGGAGGGGGAGAAGCAGACTCCCTGCTGAGCGGGGAGCATGGTTCAGGACTCAATCCCAGGACCGTGGGATCCTGAGCTGAAGGCAGACGCTTAACCAGCTGAGCCACTCAGGCGTCCTAGTATAAGGACTTTTTTTTTTTTTAATATATATATATTTTAATTTATTTGAGAGAGAGAGAGAGTGCGCGCGCAAGCAAGGGGAGTGGCAGAGGGAAAAGCAGACTCTGTTGAGCAAGGATCCCAAATCAGCCTCTGGGATCAGGACCTGAGCCTAAGGCAGAGGCTTAACAGACTTAGCCACCCAGGTGTTCCAAGGACTTCTAATGATAGTTTTATTTGGGCTAACTATAAAAATAACAGGAAAACCCAAGTAGGGGTTATATAGGTTATATTTTGTGTTCTTTAGTTATATTATTAAATTATTTCAAGAACCCTATGAGGTAGTTTATATTATTAACCGTATTTTACAGATGAAGAAACTGAGGTACAGAGCCATTTAATGACTTACTGACAGAGATGGATTCATACCTAAGCAATCTGGCTCCAGAATCAGCACTTTTAGCCACTAAGCTGGATTGACTCTATGAATAATGTAGAGTCCTTTTATACATCTTACTGGGTTCTCAATCTGTAGTATGAACCTGTTCCTTATCTTAGCTTATTATTAAATCTGATGATTTTCTAACAGTCCATTGAAAATAGATGCAGAATTTCCTGCCTGTCTTTTAAAATGTTATTTTCCTTAAGTAATATGAGGGTGTTATTTAGTTTTTTGCCACGCTTTGGTTTTTGTTTTTTAAAAATTGTATAGCTAATACCATGTTTTCTTTAGATTTATCTGTTTCTACTAAGACTTATTTTTAATTAAAAATTTAATTAAATATAAATAAAATGACCCATGATAGTATTTGCTGAGATTAGCCACTAGTAAATTTTATTGTGGTCTTGCGTAGCATTTTTTAGGATAACATCTACAACACTGGTTAACTAATTCTGTCCTGCCTGTTGGTTTTGTATGGCTCAGGAGCTAAGAATGATTTTTACATTTTTAAATAGTTGGAGAAAATCAAAAGAATAATATTTTATGATATGTGAAAATTATATGAAATTCACATTTCTCTGTCTATAAATAAGGTTTTATGGGAACATAGCTACACTCATTCATAGACTGCTTTTATGCTATAGCAGCTAAATTAAATAGTTGCTACAGACAGTATGCCCCGTAGAACTTAATATATTTACTATCAGTCCCTTTACAGAAAAAGTTGCCAACCCCCCGTTCTAGATAATTTACTTACTTATTGTGGTACTGTTCCTTGTGTTACTTCCCTTCACTAGAATGTAAGCTCCATAAAGGCTGTGATGTTTGTTTTGCTCGCTCATGCTCAGGTATCTATCCCAAGTACTGGAAGCAATGCCCAGCCCCTAATAGCTGCTCCTCAAATGTTGGAATAGAGTAAACAGTGCATGAATTTACAAAAAAGAATGTTAATTTTCAAAATGATGAGAGCTAATGTTTATTAAGCACCAATTCATTTTAATTTCACAGCAACCATGTAAAATACAGATGTTATTGTTTTTCTCATTTAGCACCAAGAAGAAAAACTTGACTTTGAAGGAGAAAAGTAACTTACCCAGAGTTGCACAGCTAAGTAAATGATAGAACTGGAATCTGATCCTAGAGACTGCGGTCTGGATTCCTATAAATGACTCTTAATACCTAATTCATAGTGGGTTTTCCATAAGATCCTTAGTTAATTCTTCTGTGTATAGTGGAGTAGTTCTGCTTTAGGAGTTTACCATCTTTTCTGATGCTTTGTCATGAGTCTGCTACTCCTGCTGAGAACAGGCAATTACGACAGCTTAGAGTCTACTCCATTTTAGGAATACTGAATCAGACTTGATAAACCAAGTCTAGAAGTGTGGTGTTAGTAGATTCTTCCCCTCCATTTACAGGCTGTTTTTAATGTAATCAGATTTTCCCTCTTAAAATGAATTTTGAAACTGGAGTTGAGTTGATATAATAGAAAGGAGATTTAATATGGCAATGGAGGCAATGGAGGATTTGAATATTATTTTGAGCTTTAATTTGAATCAAGTTTCTTGATAAGATGTATGCATTTAAACATAAGAATTTCATTTGCCATTAAATGTAAAAAATTAAAATTACATCCAAATAGTCATTTTCTTTGGTTGGATAGTAGAATTAAAGAAAATGACATTTTATATATTTCTTTGTAGCTTTCCTTCAAGTCCTTTTACTTTCTCATGCCCTTTTGTACTAGGTTTCCACGTTGTACTATTGCAATGCCTCTACCTCAGAAAAGTACATGATTTCTTATATAAGCTGCTAAGTGTTTATCCCATTTTTCTTAAGAAAAAAACTCCAAAAACTAGTTCCCCTGAAATCATCTAGTAATATTCTAATAGCTCAATATTTTATAATTATTTCTGGAACAGATCAGACTCATCTTGATTATTAAAGTTTAAACACACAATAATAGAGTATTTTTAAATTTTTACATTGTGAAAGTAGTATAATAGCATAAAGAACATTTGAACAAAGACAAAACACTTACCATGTTATCCTAGCACAACTATTTTAAAATTTCGTACAACTTTATAGAGTATTTTTAGTATGTATATAGAGTAACGGGATTTTAGGTTTAGAGGGAGTAGGTCTAATCTTTTTTTTTTAAAGAAATTATGTGATGTGTTGGTGCATGCATCATTTAACTGTGTCATCAAGCCTTTCAGAATGCAAACCAGTATCTTCCTGACCTAGTGTACTTCTTATTATACCATTATAATTTGTTAATTTATGAATTTTCCTTATTTGTACGTGAACCAAGTATAAGGGAGGTATTCTATGTACAAAACTAAATAGGAATGCATTTGAATATTTTTTATTGGTGCATATTTACATATATTTATTATGCTTTTCTTTTTAAATTTTTATTCAGCTTTCTAAAACGAACTTTTCCAACAACAATGATTTCCGTGCTCTTCTGCAGTCTCTGTATGCTACTTTTAAGGAGTTCAAAATGCATGAGCAGATCGAAAACGAATATATTATTGGTTTGCTTCAACAACGCAGCCAGACCATTTATAATGTACATTCTGACAATAAACTCTCTGAGATGCTTAGCCTCTTTGAAAAGGGACTGAAGAATGTTAAGGTGAGTTACAAAAATGGGTATTTATCACAATTTGTGTTATTTGCTGGTATGTCAGCAAAAAGTGTTAGCATTTATAGTAAATGATGTTTTGTTATAGGAAAACATGTTCTGACACTTGGTAAAGACAGTAAAGAAGACTTTATTCAAGGGATTACTACATTGAGGTTTTGCAGTAGGGGTGAGAAATTGGATTCTCAACTCTGAGTATAGCAAGAATAGCTGGGGATTTATAGCCAACGAGCAGAGTGGAGGTCAGGAAAATTACTAAGAGTAAACATCAAGGCTCAGGAGACTCTTGCTAGACTGACTCAAGAGGATTTTTGCTGAAGGCAGACCAGGGTGATAAGATACTGAGGGTGGATAGATACTGAGGATGATCAGATGCCAAGGGTAGAGGGATTTTTGCTAAACTGACGCAGAATGACTTCAGCTAAAACTGGACTAAGTGGGCCAAGGACAGAGCTCAAGGTTGAGGCGTAGTTGAGAAGAGGGCTCAGAGGAGCCTGTCTCAGGTTGTTGAGAGTCTTTGTCAGTTACCTCTTCATTACCGTATATAAAATTTTGTAGTGAATGCTCCTCCTCAAATCTTAAAGTTGTTTTTGTAAGTTGAAATTTTAATAACCATAAAATTTTTACTTCTGGTAACATTTGCTCAACTCTTAAAAGAAAGCGATAGTAAATGCAGTTGTTGGTGACTAAAGGTGAGATTGTTACTAGAGTGAATAAATACTTTATAAATTTTATTTATTTAAAAATTGAATGTTAGCTATAATGTTTACTCTGTTTCCTTTTTCCATATTTCAGGGTGCAGGGATTATTAAACAGGACAGTTTTTAATTGTGTAACATAAAATTAGCCATATTTGAGTGTAGTTTAGCATAATGATATAGGATTTTCCTTTTAATTAAATTTACATATCGTAGAAATTTGAAATTTGATTTTCATGTACAGTCTCCCCTATGGCTTGGTGAAGCATAGACTTAAGTTGCATCTGTATCAAACCACTACACACCTTTGACTTACAGATTTGTGTTCTAGAAAGACTTCTGCAGCAAGGAGGAAGATGGGTTGAAGGGAAAGAAAATACTGAGGCAGGAAGACCATTCTCAAAAATATTGAAATAGTGTCTGGAAGAAGACACAGTAACTCCTTGGTGGAGAAATGGGCATCTGGGTGAGAGTAGGGTACTGGGTAGTGATGGAAGGGAGATTTACTTTTTATTGAGTACTTTGTACTCTTTTAGTTTTGTATCATGTTCATGTACTACCTATTCAATAAAATGATTAAGATCTGAACTAGAGTAGTGGCTAGTGGAGATAGAGGGAAGGGGACACACTTGAGAATTATGTCGGTCATAAAATTGATAGCATGTAAGGCTTACATCTAAAGGGAAAAGGAAAGGAGAAAGAGAAAGGAAATAAGAATGAGAATTGAGCCTAAATTTCTAGGGAACATAGAAAAGGCTTAGGGAGTAAAAGATCCACTTTGGGCATGCTGGGTTTGAACTGCTTGTGCAGTCCAGGTGGGCATTTATTAATAAGAGGTGTAGATGGGTTTCAGGGTCAGAAGAGTAATTTGATTTGGAAAAGCAAATTTGATCATTCTTAGCATGTGAAGTGGAAATGGAAGCCACTTGGGATGCTTAGGGAAACTGTATAAAATCTTCAGAGAATAGGACATTAGATGGAATATTGGGAAGCAGTTGAATAAATTAGTACAAAAAGGAGACTACACAAGACTCAGGGATAAAATATTCCTGTATTTTAAAAGTTTTATTATTTTGTAAAATTTCACGTTTTAAGTTGAGAGGGCATTTGAGAGGGTTGCTATAGAAGTGATAGCTGTTACAGGGAGGAGGTGGGGTCTTAGTTCATGTGAGAAAACCTTTTAGCTGTTGTCCAGAATTAGACTGATTACTTCAAGGTGTTGTGAGCCCCTTACCTTTAGAAGTATGCTGATACCTGGCCTTTTGAAGTAGGCTTGGTCTGGATCATGTAGCGGAGGGTACCTTGGATGAGTATGAAGGCACTCTGTGGTAATAGAGTCCACTGGGCTCTTGCGGACTGCTCAGACATAGATTAAGAAAACTGAAACATAGAGATTATATAAATGTATACATTAGAAATCAATAGAAGTTTTGAGCAAATACTTGCTATTTTTAGGCTTTTTTTGACATGTTAAAGAAGTATGAGATCTTACTAAAAGAATTAAAGGTTCCGTTGCAGGATATTTTAAGGACATCTTTTTATGCTTCAAAAAGTACAGAGACCATGTTGCTATTTGTCAGTCTATTTTTTTTTCTGAGGTTTTATGTTGCATTTTAAACTGACTTCCTAGGATCAGTACTGTATAAATAATGAAGCAAAACTTTTATAGGATGTAATTTTTTTTTGTTTCTAGAATGAATATGAGCAGTTAAATTATGCAAAACAGCTGAAAGAGAGATTGGAGGCTTTTACAAGAGATTTTCTTCCTCACATGAAAGAGGAAGAGGAGGTAAGCATAATTTTTCTCCCTTGTGATTTTGATTTATAAAATTTTTAAGACGCTGTTTTGCTTTTCATTCTTCAAAATAATGCATAGAAACATAAGACTGTGGTTCATTTTAGGAAAGGAAGAAAACCCCAAGAAAACATAAATTTTGTTCCCTCAGAGAGGTTGTTGCTTTTCACTGAATCAATGACTTAATTCATTTGCTCAACTAATACTTTTCTTATTATGTAGATGGCACTGTATTGAATATTAATAACTTTTTATGTTACCTTAATGACTACTTAGAACCTTCAGAGGATTCTTGAAACTTTTTAATGTTTTGTGTATTTTCGTGCTAAGTTTAAAGAATTTTTAGTGTTCTTTCTTTCGTAGGGGATTTTGGTAATCAAATGGTAGTGTTAGACTTACCAGTTTTATTCCTAGTACACATGTATTAAGAGCGGATGACAAAACATTTTCCCATTCTCTTCTTTCTCTAAAAGTGGGGTGAAGATTAGGGTAAGGAATAGAGAAGTTATTTTATTGGGAACGGGATTCTTCTTTAGTTGTTAATCAGTTACTGTGGTGATTATCACCTATGGCTTCACCTTATAATCAGATCTTATTTAAAAAAAAACCAACCCCTACTTTTCAGCTCTTTCCAGACTGATTAAATCAGGTGAGAGATACTGGCCTGGATCTATTGTAAAGGTTCCCAAGTCATTGTAATATGAAACCACTGAGTTACTAGAGTAGTGTTTCTTAACCTGTGATGCACATCAAAATTATCTGTGGAACAACAACAAAAAAAACTGTGGCTTCATTTCTTAAAGATTCTAATTCTGTAAATTGGAGGTTGGGGCTAAGTATCTGTTTCTTTTTTAAGATTTTATTTTATTTATTTGACAGAGAGAGAGACAGCCAGCGAGAGAGGGAACACAAGCAGGGGGAGTGGGAGAGGAAGAAGCAGACGCCCATTGGAGCAGGGAGCCCGATGCAGGCTCGATCCCAGCATCCTGGGATCACACCCTGGGCCGAAGGCAGATGCTTAACGACTGAGCCACCCAGGCGCCCCTAAGTATCTGTTTCAAAGAAGAAATGTAGATATTTAAGGTCTCGGTAGAGCTCTGAGTTTTAGGATTTTTAGTACACTGGGTACTTTTCTACCTTCTTCTATGATTTAGAGGTCCTTTTGAGGTAAGAGTTCAGTTACTGGAGTAGCCAAGGCAGTTAACTGACCTAAATGTCTAACCATATGAGACCTCTTAAGAGTGTTTGACAGCTCTGCACAGGAAAACATTTTGTTTCTGATGCTTTTTAATTACTTGGGATTCATTAGCCAGAGAAGCCATAGAAGGAAGGGTCTTTTTGGTGATACTCTTCTCTACACTTTTTTGGATAAAATGACTTGGTGGCAACAACCAAAATTTTTATCTCTTGGACATAAGGGGTCATAATACTACAGTTGAACCATTAATTAAAAGATGTAGAGTAAACAAAACTAGTTAAGCATCTTTCCTTATGAATATTTTGTTCCATTTAGGTTTTTCAGCCAATGTTAATGGAATATTTTACTTATGAAGAGCTTAAGGATATTAAGAAGAAAGTGATTGCACAACACTGCTCTCAGAAGGACACCGCGGAACTCCTTAGAGGTCTTAGCCTTTGGAATCAAGCCGAGGAGCGACAGAAGTTTTTTAAATATTCTGTGGATGAAAAGTCAGATAAAGGTGAGATTCATATGTTTAGATAGTGAGTTCTGAGGCCATTTGCATCTAGTTGACACGAACTTTAGATTTTGTTTGAGGAATAATTTAAGCCATTTATTTTCAAGTGTACATTTAATTGAAGACAGTAATTTCTTTCTTTCTTTCTTTTTTTTTTTTTTTAAAGATTTTATTTATTTATTTGAGAGAGAGAGAACAAGCGGTGGGGAGGGGCGGGAGGTGGAGAGAGAAAGAGAGAAGGAGAGAGAGAAGTAGACTTCCTGCTGAGCCGGAAGCCGGATGTGGGGCTCCATCCCAAGACCCTGGGATCATGACCCGAGCTGAAGGCAGATGCTTAACCAGCTGAGCCACCCAGGTGTCCTGAAGACAGTAGTTTCTAAGAATTTGGTGTGGTTTATGATGATTTAACATCCCATATGCAATATAGTGTTGGGCCACATGGAATATAGTGTTTCTTGAAGGAACTTATGTAGTAATAATAATTATTACTATTATTTGGCCAATCAGAATTATTGAAAGCTGGGGCGCCTGGGTAGTGCAGTCGTTAAAGCGTCTGCCTTCGGCTCAGGGCGTGATCCCGGCGTTCCGGGATCGAGTCCCACATCGGGCTCCTCTGCTGGGAGCCTGCTTCTTCCTCTCTCACTCGCCTGCTCTGTTCCCTCTCTCGCTGGCTGTCTCTCTGTCACATAAATAAATAAAATCTTTAAAAAAAAAAAAAAAGAATTATTGAAAGCTATCCTATACAGAGCACTTTTGCAGTATCATCCAACTTTTTTTTTCCCCTCCCCAACATCCAGCTTTCTGAGCTCCATTGACCATAGTGACTGATTTTATCCTTTCCTGTTTTTTTCCATCAGTTTTTAAAATCAGTTATGCTTATAGCTTTATTTCCATCCTTTTCCATGTGCCATTCTCTTAGCTTATATCTAGTAATACACAGGGGAACAAGTGTGAGAGGCATCGTTTTTCTATGTATAGTTACTTTGAGAAAATAAATGAGAAATGCAGATAAGGTATGCTTGCCTTATTTCTTCATAGACTAGTTCCTCATATTTATTCTTATTGATCTTTGATAGCTTTGCCTTTTAAAACATCATTAAAATTGGCATCCTCAGGCTAGTAAAAATTTATTTTCTGTTTCTATATGGGCAGTAGCAGTGACATTCCTGTTAAAATAGCTTAAAATTCTTTGAAATTGGTCCTTTTCTCTGTATTTAACAAAGTAGGTGAGATGCATGTTCAAACAAAAATGTTTTTATAGGTGAACCTATAATTAAACCCATAAAGCTTGTGTGCTTCACTCTGAAATGTAGCTTGTGCCTTAGACACCAAGCCAAGACCTGTTGTGTCTAGTTTAATTGTAATTATAACATGGGATTTAAAAGCATCACACTTACTACATTTAGTTTTCTCACTCCTTCAAAGCAAATTATAGCTATATTATGATTAAATGTTTGCCATTTGAAAAGGGTTAGGTTAAAGTAATTTGATCATAGCATTTCTGTATTTAAAGTTGCTTTGTGAGGGTAAATAAGATGTACAAGGTACCTCAAGTTCATTGTAATCCTTATAGATGAATCTCTTTTAGTTTGTATTCTGTATTGTAGCACCTCATTTGCATTTTTTTTGAAGATTGCTACTGAAGTAATTCATTATAGGAGATTGGGGAGTCAATGACTATTTTTTAAAAGAGTTGCTGACAAAAGATTGCTGATAAATGTACACCAGCATTAGAAATGTTTACATTACATTATCTCAACTGGCTCACAAATAGAAGTAGGTTAGGCCACCTGTGGTTACAGAAGTTAGATTTCACAGATCTCTTATATCAAATGGGAAAATCAGAGAGGGAGCACAAGGAAAATATTGACAGGAGTCCTAATACATGAATGGAACATGTTGTGAGATTTTTGTGTGTCATTATAATGCCTTGGAGATCTCATAATCTGGCTGACTCCACACTTGAAGCTGTATAACCTGCTGGATTCCTTTTCAAATGATGCTTCTTATGCTACAAAGTGAGTATTGTTTTTTCTGTGACGCCTTTGTAAGAGGAAGTCAATTCTGTGTTCATTATTGTAGCTCTCACTGATGAAGTATGATTTGGGCCATGATAGTTTAACCCTACGGGTTCTTAACAAGTTGAACATCCCCATGTTACCACTAATCCATGTTATTTCCTTTTCACATCTTGAAAGCAGGAAGGAGTGGACTTTAGGCACTGGATTTTATGTATAGAAATGTGATTGTAATTTCTTACTGCATTTGCTCTTACAGCCTTTAATGTTAAAGTTTCTCTTTTTTTTATTTCAGAAGCAGAAGTATCAGAACAATCCACAGGTATAACCCATCTTCCTCCTGAGGTAATGCTGTCAATTTTCAGTTATCTTACTCCTCAAGAATTATGTCGATGCAGTCAAGTAAGCACTAAATGGTCTCAGCTCGCAAAAACTGGATCGCTTTGGAAACATCTTTACCCTGTTCACTGGGCTAGAGGTAGGTAAATGAGACTTTTAGTTTGTTCTAAAAAATACATCAATCCATTTTTTTAAATGATTACTTGTAGACATTAATAAGTAGGGTTGGGGAGGGAAATTCTGAGAAGTCTACCAAAAAGTAGATTTCATAGTTAGATGATGTGTTTTCTGTATACACTTTTGAAAAACTAGCAATGCTGAAGTGTTTATGGGTGATTTATGTGATGTGTGTAATTTCTTTTAAAATAATTATGAAAAAAATAGGGGAGAATGCAAAATAATTGGCAAAATGTTAATAATTGTTGAAGATAGGTGATGAGGTCATGGATATTCATTATGCTACTTTTAAAATGCTACTTCCTCCTACTTTTGCCTGTGTTTGGAATTAAAGTGAAATTAATAGGTTGTCAGAACAGCTTTAAATAATTAGATTGAGTATTGAATAAATTCTATAAAATCTAAAGATGAGGCACCATTATGGCTGCATTGATAGTGGCTCAAAATAACTGAATCTGTTTTCGTCTTTAGCATATTTTTTTGTGATTGGTAATGCCTCATTCTGAATCACAATTTCATATTTATTTCATTATGGTAAGTTACTTTTACAGTAAACTGTTAAAGAAAATTTCCTTTTCATGAGCATATAGTGCGGTCATGGAGTAGAACCAAGTAATATGGCATCCATTTTTCTGTATGAAACTAAATTAAAACACTTCTAAGTGACTCTTTGAACTTCACATTTAAATTAAATTTTTTTTATTTCTGTAATTTGTCACTTTGACGTGGAAATCTATATTTCTTACATAATTAAATTATAAATTGAATTTAAAAAATTTTATTTTTTATATTAATATATAGTGCCTTTAAAATACCTTAGATACTATTTTTTGAACAAAGCTATTGAAGTATTGGGTAGGCTTATGATGATTAGAATTATTATTTTTATGTAGAATAATTTTTCCCCTTGTAGGAAAATGAAATATTAAGTCAAGGTAAATATGGATATATTTAATACTTTTTTGTTTAGCTATGCTTTAACTATTGATAACTAATTAATAGGGATTAATACATAATTAGGTACTATTTGATGTAAAAATCAAATGTAAAAATGCTGTACAAGACTTCTGTGATGTTAACCAGATCTTAAATATTCTTTCTTTTTGTTTTTTATATGTTTAACAGAAGTTTCAGTAAAAATGTTTTGTTTTGTTTTTTTTAATTTATGGTGTTTGTTTCTAGTGACTCTCAGTCAGAATTTATTTTACCACCATCCAGGGAACATTTTGAAATGTCTGTGGAGACATTTTTGTTTGTCCTATTTCGGGGGATTTGACTAGCCTCCAATGAGTAGAGGCCAGGGCTGCTTTTAAACACTGTACTACAGTGCACAGTACAGCTCCCCACAGCAAAGAGTTACTCAGCCCGGAATGTCAGCAGTGTTAAGACTGAGAAACTATAATTCAGATGTAATGTTAAGAGTTCAATAAATTAATTCTTCATTGTCTCCCACTTCACAATTGTATAATTTAATTACAGTATATTCTCCAGGATCTTTAAATTTATGATTTAGCTTTACCTTAATCTTTCCCCTTTGACTGTGTTCCTACCTATTGCTGAATTGCCGACTATTCACTACTGAGCAGAAAGTCTTTGCTTACTTTTGTTTATTAGCTATCATCATTTGGAGGGTATTGCTGGTGCCAGTGTGAAGCCACAGTAGGGGAAAAAGGTTAAGTTCTTTTCAATGATTTCTAAAATTGCATGTAAGACTATTGATAATTATTTTTCATAATTCTTTTTAGTATGTCTGAAATTCCTTTGTATATTATTTAAGTGTAATTTTTAAACCATAATTGAACATTTCTAACAATAGCTGGCCTATTGCCTAGGGCTCAAGTATTTTCTGTGTGCAGAGATTTTTATTGTAAATAGGTAATTTTTTTCTTGTAATGGTAGCCAGTCTAATCTTATTTTGTTCCTCTTATTTGTTGAGTAGGTGACTGGTATAGTGGTCCAGCAACTGAACTTGATACTGAACCTGATGAGGAATGGGTGAAAAACAGAAAAGATGAAAGTCGTGCTTTTCAGGAGTGGGATGAAGATGCTGATATAGATGAATCTGGTAAGCTGTGTTTGGAATTAAAATTAGTACTTTAGTAATTAATATTATATTTAGCAGTTAAGTGCTTATAAATTATTGGGTGTTAAGATTCACATATTTTGTGTCTTCTAAAGAAGTTGGGAGTTTATAAGCCTCTTCTTTTTTTTTTTTTTTTTTTTAAGGATTTTATTTATTTATTTGACAGAGAGAGACAGCCATCGAGAGAGGGAACACAAGCAGGGGGAGTGGGAGAGGAAGAAGCAGGCTCCTAGCGCAGCAGGGAGCCCAATGCAGGGCTCGATCCCAGGACCCTGGGATCACGCCCTGAGCTGAAAGCAGACGCTTAATGACTGAGCCATCCAGGAGCCCCAATATAAAGGCCTTCTACTTTATAAAATTTGAAAGAATAATAAGCAAATTTAAAATTTATTCTGTTGATTTAAGTGTATATAGGGTTATTTCCCATCTCTTTTTATATTTAAATACTTAAATTACAAAATAATGGCTATTCTCCTCATTGAAATAATGTACATTCATTGTAGCACTTGGCAGTTTACAGTGTGTTTTTTAGGACCATTTTATTTCATCAGTTCAACAATATTTATTGAGTCATCGTGGCCCAGAGGAAGGAGCATGAAGATGTTGGATCTGTTTATTCCTTTGTAAACAGTCACACCACTTGCCTCACAGTTGTTGTGGAATTAAGAAGTATGTATGTATGAAAATTCTCTGTAAATGACGAGGGATTATAATAACTAGTGTAGCCGTTCTGTAAGCACTGTGGGAGAATTAAAGGGTGACTAAGACTTTATCCCTACCCTTAAAGAACTCACATGGGAGAGAATTTAGAATAGGTAATTCTTAATTCAAGGTATATAATAAAAAATGCCACAATAGAGGTGTAGACAGACACTATTGGGAGTATGGAGGAGGAAGATACAAATTCTCAGATACTATTCTAGGAAATAATTACGAAAAAATGGTGAAATAATAAAAAAAAGTGAACAGACAAAACATTCTAATACCTGGTAAAACTGAAACTGTAGGGAATTTTTATTTATAACTTGCCCACTTAAAAAATACTAGGATGGGGGCGTCTGGGTGGTGCAGTTGGCTAAAGCGTCTGACTCTTGGTTTCTGCTCAGGTGGTGATCTCAGGGTTGTGGAATCCCGCCCTGTGTCAGGCTCCATGCTCAGTGGGGAGTCTGCTTGAGTGTCTCTCCCTCCCCCCCCAAATAAATAAATAAATCTTTAAAGAAAGTAGTAAGCTGGAATGGCAAAAGAACTAAACATGTGGAAAAGGAGGACTATAAAAATAAAGATTATTATTTCAGTAGTAAGTTTACTTCTGTGAAATGAAGTCGCCACATTGTGTTACAGTTTTGAAGATTTAGAGGATGCTACATAAGGAAGAGGTTTGTTCCAGCTAGATTTGGTGAGATGCTTACCCTGTGGCTAGAACTTTCTTGGGCATGAGGTTAATAGTGAACAAAATAGGAAAATAAAAATCCTTGGCCTTAAAGTTTGGAGAGGGGAAGGCCACCTGGGTGGCTCAGTTGGTTAACATCTGCCTTTGGGTCAGGTCATGATCTCAGGGTCCTGGGATCAGGCCCCACATTGGGCTCCTTGCTCAGCCAGGAATCTGTTTCTTCCTCTCCGTCTCCCTCTGCCCCTCTCCCTGCTCGTGCTCCCTCTCTCAAATAAATAAAATCTAAAAAAAAAAAAATTTGAAGATGGGAGATAAACAATAAACGCAGGCAAAATACGTGCTATTATAGGCTAGTGTCAAGTGCCGTGGAGAAAAATAGAGTGCCAGGAAGAGGGAAGAAATTAAAATTTCAAAGAGAGATTAGTTATGGTCCTCTGAGAAGTTTGAGCAAAACCCATGTGAGTTTTAAAGTCTTTACCAAACTTAGTGTATTTGTCTCAACACTTGAGGATAGCAGAAGAAATGCCTATCAGTAAGCACTCAGTCGAAAGGGAAAGGTTAAGGCTGTAACGATTGAGACTTGTTAAAGTAATATATCTGTTCAGCTGTTTGTTGTATCTAAGACTAAACTTTGGATCTACCAACTGTGTTTTATGTTAGTGCTTTTTCAGTTCAGTTGTCTTTACTAGTCTTGTAGGAAGATACTATTCTTCATAGGATGTTTGATTTCTTGGTTTTTTTTTTTAAGGATTTCACAGTAAATACAGATTTAGATAGGGAGGAGCACAGAAACAGTAATTATTTGGGAATAAAATTATAGTAGAATAAATAGGGTTTGCAAAAAGTCATTTTTTATCTGTGCACTTAACATATATGTCTGACTAAACAAGAAATTTAGGTAAATCTGTAAATATGGAACCATTAGTCAGGACTTCAGAATTTTTCTTTTTACATTTCATTTGTTAGCTGCACTGTTTTATTTTAATTGAGACTTTCTTAAAAATGTGAGACTTTCTTGATTTATTCTGTTAAACTGTTTTATGTTTAGAGACATTCAGGTTAGGTCTTCAGGTACACATAATAGTAATAGTGTCCTAGAAAGGTGATATAATTACTAATTCATTCCTTTTAGTGTAGTTGGTATGTTTTTTCCCCTTATATCAAATTGGAGTTTGTAGTGTTCTTGGTGTTGTTTGTTAATGGAGCGGCATTCTGTTGTAAAAACCTAAGCTTTACCGAAGTTATTAAGCAAAAACCGAAAGCCATGCTTCTTAAAAATTACAAGGTACTTTACTTTTGCTTGATTCGTTTTGACCAGGCTCACTCAATTGTTCTAAATCTCTTCTAGCTCTATGTCCTGTTTATTTTACTAAAATAACAAATGATACTTTTTATCATAGTCGTTTTTCTTTTGCTGTCCTATATTTTCTTGAAGAGCTTCTACTATTCTTTAAAATATTCATTTTTTTCCCCCAAAACTTTTTCAAGTTCCTAAAACTGGAGTTATTTTCTCTCTCTCTGCTATACTTACCTAATCACCTTCAACCTTGAAGGAAATGAAAAAAAAATCTTCCCTTCATTCTCATTATAAACATTTTTTTCCCCTTTTGTTTCTTTTTGGTGTCAGACCTGTTAAATATTAAGTTCTGGTGAGTGAGACCTTGTCCATTGCAGTTGTTTTGCATACATAAGGGAGTTTAAGAATAGCATAAAGTATTAAAAAAAAAAAAAGGAAAGAAAAGGGGGTGCCTGAGTGGCCCAGGTTGTTAGGTGCCAGACTCTTGAGCACAGCTCAGGTTTTGATCTCAGGCTCATGAGTTCAGGCCCTCATGGAGCGTACGTGGAAAAAAAAAAAAAAAAGGAATAGCAAAAAGTATTTCATTTAATAACTTGGTGGTTCCTTGAGTAGCCTAATTATAATTAGTGGTATCAAATTCTCAGATTTTTGAATTCATTTTACAGAAGAATCTGCAGAGGAGTCGATTGCTATCAGCATTGCACAAATGGAAAAACGTTTACTTCATGGCTTAATTCATAACGTTCTACCATATGTTGGAACTTCAGTAAAAACTATAGTATTGGCATACAGCTCTGCAGTTTCCAGCAAAATGGTATGTATAAATTAGCACTAGTTTGGGTATTAAGAAAAAGTAGCAGTGATCTAAATTGGGTCTACTTGTTCCTGAATTTAATGAAAAAAACAAAACAAAACACCTATTTACCCATGAGAGTGCCTTCCCATGGGCAGGCATATACTGCTAACTTTTCATGTTATTTCATTTCATTTTTCATAGTAATTTTGGTATATAGGTACTGTCTACACATTATAGAAAAGGAAACAGAGACTAGGAGAGGTTAAACAGTTTATTCAGTTTCACAGATACTAAGTTAAGTGATGAAGCCCAGTCCTTTATGATTTTTTATATACAGGGCTTGGTAAAACAGGCAAGTGAGATTAAATCACTGTTGTACAGGTCTGTCTTGTAATGTCCTATATCAGAATCTCCTTGGTTATTCCTTAGAAATGTAAATTTCCTGGATCTAATCCCAAGATTACTATACTAAAACAGATTCTCCAGAGTTTGAGTCCAGAATATATATTTGTGATGCAGAATTGAAGTGATTTTTACATGCACAAAAGCTTGAGAACCACTGGCTTATGTTATTTACTAAAAGTTATGTCTTTCTTAATCCCCCCCCCAATCTTAGGTTAGGCAGATTTTAGAACTTTGTCCTAACTTGGAGCATCTGGATCTGACCCAGACTGACATTTCAGATTCTGCATTTGACAGGTTAGTTATTTTTGAATATTTTAGTATAATGATTTCTGCCTATGAATTAGTAGAATTGTTCTGTAGTTTGTTTCCATAATTGCAGTTTAATTGTACTATTATTTTTTTACTGTCAAATCTCAGTCATGTATGACTATAACTCGATAGCACCCTCCAGTTCTTTGGTTGTTGTCCATAGGGTCCAGCTGATCCAAAAATTCAGTTTGTGTCATCCTGTCATCTTTATAATCCTGTATGTGTCTAGACCTTTGAGCCTTGCTGGGCAGTCAATGTAGATTGACACTGTATGTTTTTAAGAAGTTTCCAGTTTCATTTGGGCTCCAAATTCCATTTGGCAAAGCTTTCTCTTACATTCTTCATATTCTGGAACTGTAGTAACACTTTCCTCAAGCTACAGTCTTCACAGGTTTTATTTTCTTAGATGCCATCACTTTCCTTCTTATTCTACCTCACCCTTCTCTTTCCCAGCCTAGCATTTATATCAGCATCTCTCCTGTTTTAGAGGGAGAGATGTACCCTTCTCTGGCTATGGCTAATTCTCCCCCATTTCCTAGAATTTGTTTCTTCTGGATCTTTCTCCTTTAATCATTAGTTACTCTTTCTTTGGTGTGTGTACAGCCTTTCCTCCACTGGTTATTTTTTGGATTAATAAGTGAAGTCTCTCCCTTCCATACTTTTATCCTTTCCTACGCTTCTGTTAGGTTAGCAATCCTCTTAGACCCTAATTACTCTTACTGCCTTTTCCTATGCCTTGCATCTAAAATGATGCCTGACAGTAGATATTCAGTAAATATTTGATTATATTAGATTTTAAATCTTCTAGTTTTTGTCTACTCACATATAGTCAAATGCTTTTGAAGATTTTAACAGTATCTACTAATAGTGTTATTGTTTCTTAATTATAGTTGGTCTTGGCTTGGTTGCTGCCAGAGTCTTCGGCATCTTGATCTGTCTGGGTGTGAAAAAATCACAGATGTGGCTCTAGAGAAGATTTCTAGAGCCCTTGGAATTCTGACATCTCATCAGAGTGGCCTTCTAAAAACTTCTACGAGCAAAATTACTTCGACTACATGGAAGAATAAAGACATTACCATGCAGTCCACCAAGCAGTATGCTTGTTTGCACGATTTAACTGACAAAGATATTGGAGAAGAAATGGATAATGAGCACCCCTGGACTAAGCCTGTTTCTTCTGAAAGTTTCACTTCTCCGTATGTGTGGATGTTAGATGCTGAAGATTTGGCCGATATTGAAGATGCTGTAGAATGGAGACATAGAAATGTTGAAAGTCTTTGTGTAATGGAAACAGCATCCAACTTCAGTTGTTCCTCCTCTGGTTGTTACAGTAAAGATATTGTTGGACTAAGGACTAGTGTCTGTTGGCAGCAGCATTGTGCTTCTCCGGCCTTTGCATATTGTGGCCATTCGTTTTGTTGTACAGGAACAGCTCTAAGAACTATGTCAGCACTCCCAGAGTCTTCTGCATTCTGTAAAAAAGCATCAAGGACTAGATTGCTTAGAGAAAAAGACTTAATTTACTCTGGGAGTGAAAAATCTGATCAAGAGACTGGACGTGTACTTCTGTTTCTCAGTCTGTCCGGATGTTATCAGATCACAGACCATGGTCTCAGGTGAGTAATCAGTTGCAGAATATTAAGAAATGGACATGTTCACATTCTCAAATGGAATATAAAAATTTCAATCTAAGTCATTGCTTTTAGCTGATTTGTTTAACCGAAAGAGTTAACCAGAATCTGTCCTTCAAAGCATTAGAACAATATCACATATCAGTCCATTTAAGTTGTTTGTGATATGTGGAAGAACATTAAGAGTTCATTTTTTTTTTTTTTTTTTAAAGATTTTTTGTTTGTGTTTCAGAGAGAGTGCATGTGCGGGTTCAAGGGGGGAAGGGCAGAGAGAGAAGCTGACTCCCTGCTGAGCAGGGAGCCAGATGCCCAGGCCTCTGGGATCTTGACCTGAGCCGAAGGCAGACACTTAACCGATTGAGACACCCAGGCGCCCAGAACATTGAGTTTAATCAATACTTAGGAAATGCCTACAAATTTTCTAAGGTGCTTTAGTGGATGAAAAGATAATTAAGATAATAATTTTTCCCTCAGTGGCTTGTAACAGAGAAGAAAATAATGTGTACCATATTCTCTTGCTGTGTATTATTTGTGTACACTCTTTAAGGGACGTTGAATAAAGATTTTGTGGGGATCAAAAGGGAGAGAAAGAGAGAGAGACCTCTTATTCAGTTGTAGTAAATGATCAGGAAATTTAATGAGGAGGGGTGCCTGGCTGGCTCAGTCACCAGAGCATCTGACTCTTGATCTCAGGGTTGTGAGTTCAAGCCCCACGTTGGATATGGAGGGAGCGCCTACTTAAAAAAAAAAAAAAAAATTGAGAGGACAGTGAATTGAATCTTGAAGAAAAACAGGATTTTGATAGGTGGCAGTGGGAGAAGACACCATTCATTCTAAGCAGTGGGGATTCCTTGAGCACACAGTACATGCAGCAGTAAAGCGCTGTTACAGTTGCTGTTAGGTTATTTTGTTGTTATGGCTGTTCTCAGCATTAATCATGTGCAATAATTATCTCATTGTCTTTGATAGGAACTTTTGGAAAATGTTTACATCTTTTCTCTTTTACCCTGTAATAGACTTGAATTTTATTAAGGTTCTTTAATAATGGGGTGCTAAACATGTTAAACAATGAAAATTCATCCAGCATAAAGCCTAATACTCCTCTTTTCTCATAGGTATGATCTTTAGCAGATTAAGTTGGATTCAATAGGGAATGTTTAGAGACTTGGTTATTCCAGGTTGGTTGTAGTGAAGTATACATACTGGGTGATGGTGGGATATAAGCTTATAAAAGTAGGTTGGTGATAATTAAGTGGAAGGTAGAAAAGCAGAAAAATAGGTTTTGTGATTTGTTTGTTTTTTTTTTTTTTTGAGTATCCTTCTATATTTTCTTTTTTTCTTTTTTTTTTTTTTTTAAGATTTTTAAAATTTATTTATTTGACAGAGAGACAGCCAGCGAGAGAGGGAACACAAGCAGGGGGAGTGGGAGAGGAAGAAGCAGGCTCCCAGAACGCCGGGATCATGCCCTGAGCCTAAGGCAGATGCTTAATGACTGAGCCACCCAGGCGCCCCTACTATATTCTTTCTTTAAGAAGTGAGGTCCTTAAAAAACATGTATTTCAAATGTACCCCACATGGTTTAATAATTTACAAAAATGTTGTTTGCAGTTAAAACTTAAATAAAGTCCTATTTTAAATTTACAGAAAAGTTAGCCAAAAAGGGATCTTTGTTAAGGTTTTTGGAAAGAAAATCATTCTATACTAATTTATTGGCATTAATACTAGAATTTGGCCTACTAAAAATCTTTAAGGGATGTAGAATTACACTTATTCTTTAATCATTTAGTTTTTTCTTTTCTCTTTTTAACTTAGAATGAGTCATGATTTTATATGGGGAATTTTTGGAAAATGCAGAATGTCTGTAGAAGTAATTTAGTGCCATTATATAGCCTTAAGTTTTACAAAAAGCACAGTTGTATTGGAATTGAATAGCCAGAGTTTGGTCTTTTAGTATGATCTACTTGTACTGGCTTTTTAAGTTATAAAGAGACTATATGGGAGAAGTTCTATATTTTATTTTCTCTTTTTTTTGGGTCATTACAATCTTTAGTAGATTAAATTGATCTCTTTCTTCCTAGAGCAAAGAAGGGTGGAGTTGAAACATTCATTAGCCCAGAGAGGTAGCTCTTCTCAGCAGCTAGATTCTATTACATGTTTTATAGGACCCACTTGGAGCTCTGTTAGGTTGTGTGTTCTTATCCAGAATGTTGGAGAAAATACCATGGTTCACTGACTTTGGGGCCAGACAGACTTGGTGTAGGTTGATACTGTTTTTTTTCCTACATAACTGGCTTTGTCTAAAATACTTAGCCTGAGCCTTACATAAAATGAATAGGTGACACACAGATTTTCAGTAAGTAGTAGCATCTACTTAATGTAATGATTGTTTAGTTATCTTTGATATGAGCCTTTGGAAATTGACTACATGTTTTCTCTTTTGCCCTTTAATACGGTTGACCCTTTGAACAACACGGATTTGAACTGTGTGGGTCCACTTATACACAGATTTTTTTTTTATAAGTATAGTGCAGTGTTGTAAATATATTTTCCCTCCCTTATTTTCTTTGTAACATTTTCTTTTCTCTAGCTTACTTTATTGTAAGAATGCAGTATATAATACATATAGCATACAAAGTACACGTTAATTGAGTTAGTTATGGGTAAAGCTTCCAGTCAGCAGTAGACTGCTATTAAGTGTTGGGGAGTCAGAAGTTACGCTTGGATTTTCTGTTGCGTGAGGTGGGATTGTTGGTGTGCTTACCTCCGCCTTGTTCAAAGGTCAGCTGTAGATTTGAGTATTACCAGACCTCTTTAATAATCAGATGTCAGATATGTTATACAGAATTTATCCAGCACAAAACCTAAGACTTCCCTGCCATTATAAAAGATACTTCATATGAAATTATTACAAAAATGTTTTAGAAGTCACGTACCAAGAATGTTTTCCCCGCAGGTAACTGCTGTTACTATGGTTTGACTGCTGTGCATCATTCCATTTGTTTTCTTTTTGTTCAAACTCAAAGGCATAGATGGTAATTAAAGCAATAGAACGTAAAAGACAACCATATTCTCATTCCTTTTTAAACTAATTAATTATGTTTTTATATATGTATTCCTGATCTGGTTTTAGTTGTTTTTTAATGTAACTTGGTTTTAAAGTAAAAGGAATTTTTTGTTCAGTTTAAAATTTAAAACCTAATAATTCATTTTCCAATACCATTATCTTTTTCATTAGCACTATACCTTATTAAAGCTTATCTGTGGCTCTATTCAGTTGCGTTTTTTTCTTTTTCTTTTTTTTTTTTTCAGTTTTATTTCAAGTAATCTCTATACCCAATGTGAAGCTCAAACTCACAACTCTGAGATCAAGAGTTGCATGCTCTTCTGACTGAGCCAGCCAGGCGCCCCTCAGTTGTGTTTTCTTTTCTTCTTAATTTTGTAATTTTTTCAAGTTTAATTAATTTAATTAATTTTACTTTTAATGTTGTGGTGGTTATTTTTTTTTTTTTGGAGGAGATATAAAAAGGTGATTTTATTAAAGCATAGGGACAGGACCCATGGGCAGGAGGAGCTGCTGCTACTTTTATTGTTTTTTAAGTAGGCTCTGAGCCCATCCTGGAGTCCAACATAAGGCCCAAACTCACAACCCTGAGATCAAGACCTGAGCTGAGATCAAGAGTCAGACACTCAACCGACTGAGCCACCCACGTGCCCCCAGTTGCATTTTCAACATGACCAGTTTTACTGTTCTAAGAATGCAATAACAAATGCAACCTTTTGTAATATTTCAGAGCTGCATTGATATCTGAGCAAGTGGCAGTTTTCCTGTTTTCTTAGTTTTGTTGGGATATTTTTAAATAAGCCAGAATTTATTAAAAATTCTGTATAATTAGGGGCGCCTAGGTGGCACAGCGGTTGAGCGTCTGCCTTCGGCTCAGGGCGTGATCCCGGCGTTCTGGGATCGAGCCCCACATCAGGCTCCTCTGCTATGAGTCTGCTTCTTCCTCTCCCACTCCCCCTGCTTGTGTTCCCTCTCTCGCTGGCTGTCTCTGTCTCTGTCAAATAAATAAATAAAATCTTAAAAAAAAAAATTCTGTATAATTAAAAATTGATTTCAAAGGGAGTCAGAATTTTAATGAATATAATTAACCGGTATCTTCATTTGTTTTCAGTGAAAAAGGATTTAGAAACTTCCTGGTAAGGTTTGGAAAATGCTAGGAGGGGGCATATTTCATCTAAAAGCAGAATTATAGAGGGGACGGAGGTGTCCAACTGGGTGATGGACAAAGGAGGGCATGTGATATAATGAGTACTGGGTATTACGTAAGACTGATGAATCACTGAACTCTATATCTGAAACTAATAATACATTATATGTTAATTACTTGAATTTAAATAAAAAATGCAAAAAAATAAAAGCAGAATTATAGAGCTTTATTTGAATATAAGTTTCCATCCTCACTTTCCTCCAAGGCAGGAAGTGAATTACTAAGTGAAATTTGAAAAAAGCATGAAAGTGATTTTTAGTCATTTCACAGTATGATTTTGGCACTTACTATTAATTTTGATATTATTAATCTTAGAAATAACTAAATAAAAAATTTGTTGCTACTGGGAATAGAACTAAGTTACATTTTTGCCTTATGGTTTTTACAAGTAGTGGTGAAGAGTTTGTATATGAGGTCTCCTTGAAATGAACACTTTGAGTTTGAATTTTTTTTTAATTCATTTTAGAGAGAGAGTGAACGCACGGTGGGGTGGGGCAGAGGGAGAGGGAGAGAGAGTCTTAAGCAGACTGCACTCACTTAGCGTGAGCCCCAGACAGGGCTTGATCTCATGACCCTGAGATCATGACCTGAGCTGAAAGCAAGAGTCGGATGCTTAATCAACTGCACCACCCAGGTGCCTCTGATTGAGTTTGAATTTAAGGAAGAATTAAATTTGAAAGCGAGGAACCATACAGGAACTATCTTATCTGATATCATTTGGACTACAAGCTAACTGAAAAAGTCTCCAATCTGAGTGCAAATGACCTTTTTAGTCAGTTTTCCTGAAGGAATCTTTCACCTACTACATGACTTGCTCTGTTCTAATTGCTAGAGATCTAGCATAAGTAAGACAGATTCCCTGTTTTCATAGTTTATAATCTAGTGGTAGTAATATAGACAGTAAACCTGTAATATAAGACAGTTCTGAAGGAAAGTAAAGTTAGTTTATGGAATAGAGAATACGTAGAATGCTCCTTCATATTTGATAAACAGGAAAGGCTTTGAAAGGAAGCATTTTTTGAGTAGAGATTGGAATAAAGTTAGTGCATTTTATGTGCATTTCTTGGGACAAAGGCTAAGGAAATAAATGCAAATTTAATTTTTAAAAATAATTCTTTTTATATTCATTATGTTGGTTTAAAAATTACTTCAGTTTGGGGCACCTGGGTGGCTCAGTTGGTTAGGGGTCTGACTCTTGATCTCAGCTCAAGTCTTGATCTCAGGGTTGTGAGTTCAGGCCGTGACCTGGGCTCCACACTGGGTGTGGAGCCTACTTAAAAAATAATAATAATAAAAATTATTTCAGTTAATCAGTTACAGTAGTAACTACAACTGGTGTCAGTAGGTTTAAAAACAAGACTCACATGTGCATACAACTTAGTATATGGGAACAGAAGTGCTAATTGGGAGCTTTCATTCTGCATTAGTCATTATGTTCTATTTAGGGATGGGGTGGCATGAGTATTGGCAAATTGGTTATATGGGGCTTGTTACAAGAGCATTGACTATAAAAATGTAGATTGAAAATCAAGATTTTTTTTTTAAGATTTTTATTAGGGTGAGAGAGAGAGCCAGGGGCGGGGTGCAGAGGGAGAGGGAAAAGCACACTCCCCACAAAGCAGTGAACCTGATGTGGGCATCAATCCCAGGACCCTGGGATCACGACCTGGCTGAAGGCAGACGCTTAACTGACTGAGCCACCCAGGTGCCCCGAAAATGAGTATTTTCAAGTAGATTGAAGCCATAGGGAACAGATAGTGTCATGTGTATAGTCTTAATGCAACATTTTCAGGTTTTCATAGGAATGAAATAAATCTTGTCCGTTATTGGTTAAAAATAGCCTCTTATTTAAATTCTCAACCTTCTGCTGTTTATTTCTTTGAACCCAAGGCAACTATTCTTTTAATCTTTTGCAGACAGCATATATTGTTAGATCTTTTTAAAATTCAGCCAGATATTCTCTGTCATTTAATTGATCTTCTTAGGCCATTTGCATTTAACATAATTATTGATATGGTTATTTTTATGCCTGTCATCTTGTTATTTGTTTTCCTTTTGTTTTATCTTCTTGTTTTGTCTTTTCCTGACTTCTTTTGGATTTATTAAGTACTTTTTTAGTATCATGTTTTATTTCTCCTGTTGGCTAGTACATCATGTATTTAGTGTTAGCTCCAGGGTTTGTATGCATTTTTTAAAGTCATTGTTTACTAATCCCATCATTATCATTTATTGGTCTGTTTCTATTGATTGATTTTTTTTTCCTGATTCTTTGAATGTCTAGTATTTCATTTGATACCAAATAGTGTGAATTAAACATTGTTGAATTCTGGGTTTTGTTCGGTTTCTTTAAAGATTACTACTTTTGAATCATTCCCCGCTTTGTAATATTTCTATAACTTGTATATATTTCTGTAACTTTTTTTTCTTATTGCATGTATTGTCAGTACTTTGTTTAATGTTTTTTTCCCTAGTTGAGGGCAGAACCTGTATTTTACTCATCTTGCATTTTACTGTTCAGGCTTGTGCCTGACATACTTGGACATTGGTGATAGAAGGTAGATAGAATGATCTTCCTGGAATGCATTTTTTTAACTTGTTATTACTCTTCTATCTAAACCTTTCAGTGAGTTTTGTTGCACTTTGGTTAAGTCCAAATTCTTGGCCCTTGCTTACTTCTGTAGTTTATATCTTGTTATCTTCTTAAATCTCTAAATTTTTACTTGGTCACATCCTCACCCCTGCCTAAAAAAGACAACGAACAGGTAAATGTCACACACACAGCCATCCTTTCTCTAGCCATACGCATCTCTTTTCTCTTCCTTCAAGGCACCATATTTCTCATCTTTAGAATTTGTATTTGCTCAGTCTGTAACGTACCTTTATTGGCTAAGTTCTTTTCATTTCTGTCACAGTTTAAATGTCCCTGCTTGGGGTGCCTGGGTGGCTCAGTCGGTTAAGTGTCTGCCTTTAGCTCAGGTCGTGATCCCAGGGTCCTGGGATGGAACTCCGCGTCAGGCTCCCTGCTCGGTGGGGAGCCTGCTTCTCCCTCTCCCTGTGCCTGCTGCTCCCGCTGCTTGTATGCTTTCTCTCTCTCTGTCAAATAAATAAGAAATCTTAAGAAAAAAAAAAGTCCCTTTTTATAAAAAAGGAAACCTTTTTGGACTTCCCTCCTCCCCCCATCAGTGCCCTTCTGTATGTTCCCAGGAGACCATCGTATGGTATTATAAATTGCATGTTTATTTTTGACTTGTTTGATTTCCCATTAAGCTCAGTAAATGCAGTGACTGCAAAGTGGTTTCTTCAGGTACACTATGAAAAGAAGTTCTGTATTCCATGCAGTCTGTCCTCAGTGTGCTGAAAAGTCTTTTTTCTTTTTTTTTTTTTTTAAGATTTTATTTATTTATTTGACAGAGACAGCGAGAGAGGGAACACAAGCACGTGGGAGCTAGAGAGGGAGAAGCAGGCTCCCCACTGAGGAGGGAGCCCAACGGGGAGCCTGATCCTAGGACTCTGGGATCATGACCTGAGCTGAAGGCAGATGCTTACAACTGAGCCACCCAGGCGCCCCTGAAAATTCTTAAATTTTAGGAAATGGAGCAGTCTCTGCATTGAAATTAGCTTCCGAGTTCTTCAGACCACTTTTCCCCCCCCAGATCCACTTTTTTTTTTCTTTTTCTTTTAAGATTTTATTTATTTAGGGGCTCCTGGGTAGCTCAGTCGGTTGAGGGGTCCCAGTTTGGATTTTGCCTCAGGTCATGATCTCAGGGTCATGAGGTCAGACTCTGCACTCAGCTGGGAGTCTGCTTGAGATTTTCTCTCCCTTTGTGTCTCCCTGACCCAGTTCACACATACACTCTGTCTCAAAGTGAATAGATAAATCTAAAAAAAAAAAAAAAAAGATTTTACTTATTTAGAGTAAGAGAGAGTGTGCACATGAGTGGGGAGAGGAGCAGGGTGAGGGAAATAGAAGAGAATCTTAAGCAGACACCACATCGAGCATGGAGCGGGGTGCCAGGCTTGATTTCTCGTGAGATCCTGAGATTATGACCTGAGCTGAAATCAAGAGTCCACTTAACCAACTGAGCCACTCAGGTGCCCTGAGACCATTTTTTTTTTTTTTTTTTTTTTTTAAGTAGACTCCATGTCCAGGGTGGAACCCAACATGGGTCTTGAACTCAGGGCCCTGAGATAAAGACGTGAGCTGAGATCAAGAGTCGGAGGCTTAACCGATGATTGAGCCACCCAGGTGCCCCAGACCACTTTTTAAAAGCTGTTTTATTTCTTACTGTGAGCTGTTCAGCTTTATAGGGAAAAAAAAAAAAGAATTAACTTTAAACCTTGAACTGTGTTCCCTTAAAAACTACTGTCTCTAACTGCTCTGGCCCAGTCAAGCCACAAGGTCCTAAACTGCCACTGTTGTTAATTTGAAATCTGAAGGGATGGATCAAGGAAATTTATGATTAAACAAAAATCAGTTTAAATTTTTGTCAGTCAAAATGTAAGGGCAAGTATGCATTTAAATCTCCCTTGGGGCTTGGGGTTTTGATAAATTGTTTTTATTTTTTTGAGAATTACTTATTTGAGAGAGAGGAGAGAGAGTGAGGAAGAGCAGGGGGAGGGGCACAGGGAGAGGGAGAGAGAATCCCAAGTAGACCCCCCCTGCTGAGCACAGAGCCCACTGTGGGGTATGATCCCAGACCCTGAGATGACCTGAGCCAAAATCAAGAGTCAGATGCTCAACCAGCTGAGCTACCCACATGCTCTGATAAGTTGTTTTTAACAGATCAATTTCTTCTTTTAAACGTGCAGTTACAGAACTTTAAAATGTCCGCTCCTAGTCTTTGCTAGTCAGCAGTCCTTCACAGAATATATAAATATTTCCATGGTTTTTTTAAATCTCAATTAATAGTTATTATACTTTTACTTCATGTCCCTGCACAATCATGTTAATTTTTTAACCAAACTTACTGTACTGTTCTCTCTTGACATCCCTTTTAAGATAGACTGTTCCAGTTTTCACAGTTTTGCTGTTTAATATTGCTTTACATACTGTACAGAAAATTGACGTTCTCAGTTTTGTTCTTGATACTTTACAGCTCTGCCGTTGTCATTTTAGCTAACTTCTCATTTTATGTATTTATATTGTTTTTATTCTTCTAGGATATGCCATTAGGTTTCCATTTTTACTGACATAATAATTCACTTACCATTAAGCTCATCCTTTTGAAGTATACAAATCAGTGGTTTCAGCAGATTTACAAGGTTGGCAGGCATCACCACTGATTCAGAAACATTTTCATCAGACCATAAGGAAACCCTCTACTCTATAGCAGTTCTTCCTCACTCCTCTTTGCCCCCAGCCCCTGGCAACTACCAGTCTGCTTTCTGTCTCTGTGCCTGTTCTGCCTATTTTGGATATTTCATATAAATAGAATCATACAATATGTGGCCTTTGTGTCTGGCTTTTTTCACTTAGCATGTTTTCAAAGTTCATCCATGTAGTGGCATGTATCAGTACTTTATGGCTATATAATGTT
Source organism: Ursus maritimus (assembly GCF_017311325.1). NCBI lineage: Eukaryota > Metazoa > Chordata > Mammalia > Carnivora > Ursidae > Ursus > Ursus maritimus. Next base: position 70,917,104 of record NW_024426996.1, read on the forward strand.
TACTTATCCATTCATTTTAATTGAAATTTGCGTTGTTTCCACCTTTTGGCCATTATGAATGATGCTGCTATGAATATTTGTTTGCAGGTTATCACGTGAACATATGTTTTCAGTTCTCTTGGGTGTACATCTAGGAAAGGAAGTGTTGGGTCATATGCTAACTCTAACTCTGAGGAACTGCCAAAACTTGTCAGTAATTTTCTTGATAATTTTCACTTAGACAGCTTGTGGGAGAATGAAGATTACAGTTCCAACATTCAGTACTTCTTCTAAGATTTGAGTTGCTGTAATGTTCTTATAAAGAGAAATTTCATAGACTTGTTTATTGAACGTCCTTAGGAAAAAATGTAAGTTTTTCTCAGTTAAAGGTATTGCTGCCTAACGATGAGGTTAGTTATCATGTTTTATAGAAATTCTTGAATTTCCTCGTTACCAGATTGAAAGAGTTGTTAATAGTGGTCCAGTAGGTCATAGAAATATGTAAATTTTCATAGATCAATATATTCTAATTGTTGGATTGCTTCTCTTACAGGGTTTTGACTCTGGGAGGAGGGCTGCCTTATTTGGAGCACCTTAATCTCTCTGGTTGTCTTACTGTAACTGGTGCAGGCCTGCAGGATTTGGTTTCAGCATGTCCTTCTCTAAACGATGAATACTTTTACTACTGTGACAACATTAACGGTAATGCCTTTTAATAATGAGATAATTTTGAAGGAATGGAATTAAATTTTTTTGACAGTTCTCATGATTCTTAGGGTTTCTGTTTAATTTCTACATTTCTAATTACCAAACTTTTTTACTTTCAGAGATAATTCTTTACATTTGATAAAATTTAAAAATCATGTATGTTTTCATTAATTAGCTTCTATAAAGGTAAGTTTTTCTTTCAGATAGGTATTTCAAATGTATGTTCTGCCAGATTTTTGAGATATGTAATAGTTTAACAAATTCTAAAATGGCAAGTTGTAGAAATACAAAAATTCTTTTTCTTTCTTTCTTTGAGAGAGAGAGAGAAGGAGCAGTGGGGAGGGGCGGGGGGGGCGGTGAGAAGCAGATCCCCTGCTGAGCAGGGAGCCCAATGCAGGGCTTGATCCTAGGACCCTGAGAATGTGACCTGAGCCAAAAGCAGATGCTTAACCAACTGAGCCACACAGTCACCCCTAGAAATACTAAAATTCTTATAAAATTTTGGGAAATTCTTCCAGAGTGATATAGCATTCATTAACAATTTAGAGGCATTGATGCTCTAGATATACCAATTTCTTAGGGATGATGAGTCCCGTTTTCTTGTAACACAACTTACAAAGATGCAATAGTTGAGAAGGGAGGACTTTGGTAATGTGAACTTCTTGGGGATCCTGGGTCTGGGTTCAAATCAGTCTCATGGACGATTGAGGTAGGGGGGTGTGTGGTATTGGGGAAGAGGCTGAGATGCTTTAGACATGACTAAAATTCCTGTAATAGTTTGGAGATTGATTCCTAAACCTACTTATAACAATCATTGGATGAGTATTTATTGATTGTTTTGTTTCTTAAACCTATCCCTACCCTGCAGTGGTCTTGTTGCATTTGTTTTTTCAAGGTACATTCAGTGTCCTTTTGGGTTTTTGATAGTCACTGGTAGAGACTGAAGTTTCTATTAACATAAAAAGCTTCTCAGTTACTAGTAAACAAATTAGTGCCTTGTATTTATACTGGAAAAACATTTACATGGTTCAGATTCTACTATGCACTTGTCTTTTTACATCATATACTGTTTTCTTTGAAAGCCTGAGTCATCTTAAGATAACAAGAAGATCACCTGTTTGTCTCAGGGAGAACAATTGAAAGGAACCAGGAAGACTGGAGGAATGGTCTCTTTAATGACATACCTGTAGGCAGAGAAGTTAGCAACTTGCTATTTCTGGGAGATAGGTTTTTCTTGAATACATATAAAGAGACAGAGGATTGCAGCTCTTCTGTTTCTGGCATCAGATGACCTCCCTTGTTCTTGAAGTTGCAACACCTAAGTAGGAACATTTCTTTGCTCTCTCTTGCCTTCAGTATATAATCCAGGAATGGTGAAAATGAGTGTCATTTTAGTTGCAACCTGCTAAGTGTACAAAAACAAAGTTTGATTGCTTCCATGAACCATTTGCTGCTTTTGTGGATGCGGTGATTTTGAGATGGGAGTTTTTTTTTTTTTTTTTTTTTTTAATATACAGTTACGTCATTGTAGGTGCAGTGTTGTACTTCCTAAGGCTTATAGGACATACTGTGAAAAGTAACTAGTAAGCAATTATTTTTATAAGAAAAACTTCTTATTTGTATGTTGCACTTGAATTGTCTAGTTGAATTCAGCATAGGTTATGCTTGTGGGAATATCACAACTGAATTTGTTAGATTTGTTTTTGAGTATATAGATGTTACAGGGTGGGGGAGATAGGACTTCAGTTCATTTTTGTGATCTACCTACTTGCTTTTCTTGTTTAATTTTGACAACTTCTTGAAATAATTTAGGTGATGGGGTAAAGTTAAATACCAAAAATCTTTTGCATTTTGTTAGGATGTTAGAATTCGTTTCATCTTAACTTGTTTTGAGTATATAAATATTAAAGTGTTCCAAAGGAGCTACTACATTCCTTTTGTTGAATGTAATTTTTTCTTGATAAATGAGTGGTAATTTTCAATAAATAAATTTTAATGAAGATATCTGACTTTGAAAGATTTACAAGAAAATTGACAGCACTTGTGTAATCCAATATTAAGTCTCCTTTTACAGCTTCTTAAAACATGATTTTGGGGAAATGGAAATCCTTTAAAGTTTATAGGGTGACTTGTCATATTAACTTATGTACCAGAGTTCCAGCCAGTTGCTCTTAAAGCAATGCTCTGATGGCATTTTTTCCTTAAAAGGACGTATGGACAACCTAGAAAGTGTTAGAATAAAGTTGCATTGTATCCAGTTTTGCAAGATGACACGACTGATCCAATATCTTTTACTACAGTTCAATTCGTACAATAAATATTTAATGACTGCTTATGGGACCCCCTCTTTATTTTTATTTTTTCTGAAAGTAGTTAATGTGTTTTATACATGGTCTTAGAATAATAGGGAGCATATTTAGGTGACAAACTATATTTTAAATATTTGGGTAACAGTTAACTAAAAATGTATTTATCAGAAAAAAGCTTAATATAGTTAGCTACTAGATTACTAACTAAAGAAGTAAATACTGATAATCAGCAGTATTCATTAAATAATGAGTGATAAGTAAAGCAGAATGACCTGTTTCCTAAGTACTCGTAGAGATTTTGGAGAAGATAAGTTAGTATCAGATACTCATAATATTGGCTGTGAGCAAGCTACTGTACTAAGCATGGATTTAAAAATGCCGGTTTTATTCTTCTGAACGATTCCTCATGACATTTAAATTTGTGATTAGATTGATAAAGTTAAGATTTAAACATAAAAGAAGTCTTCTTTGCCATAACATTTAAAAACAACTCTGTCATTTAAGAAGTGTTAAATGGAATTGCATAGTTTTGGAGCTCTGAAGAACACTTGAACAATGATAGCAAATAAAATTTTTGTACTGATGTGCATTTCAATGTCTGTATAATTTATGAATTAAGATAGATTAGCTCATAGTTGTGGAGGTGACACAGTCTCAGATGATTTGCTCTCTTATGTTTCTAATTTAAGTTAAAGAGGAATTAAAGGTAAGTGAAGGTAAGTGCAGATATACAGCATAAATAATATCCTTAAAATCCAGGAAAAACAAATCAGTCAATAATAAAAATTTGGGAAAATAACTGTAGTTAACATTATAGCTCTTTTTAGCTAATATTTAAAAAATGCTTTCATACAAATTTATTTTTTTACTATGCATTTAAAAATTTTATTTAATGATTATGCCAGTTTTATTTTCCTATTTTATTATTCTTTAATGTAATTTAGCCCTCAGCCCTCATATATTACAACCACTTGAATTTTCTGTTCTATATTGAGATAGACATTTGCTGGTGATGAGTCAAATATTTAAAGGGAATGGCCTTTTGAGTTGTCAGTGTCTGTGGAAGCACAGCTGTCTGCTGGAGATATTTGGCAAAATAACATACGAGATATCTTAGCTGTATTTCTGTCTAATGCTGGCTCACTTATCTCTTGTCCATTTATTCCCTTTTCTGAACAGTCCTTCTGTGATGCCTAAGAGTCTCACTGTTAACATTGCTTGTAATTTTCATGCTTTGGAAATTGCTGTTCTCTCCTGTTTTCTACATTATGAGACTAACCTTAGTTAAAAATGGTGGTTGCCTTCACTTTTGCTTTTCCCCAGGCCTTTAATAGATAAAATCTCCTAGTGGTTGAGCTCACTTCCGTGACTATTAGGATCGGACACCTGATCTGTAATTGACCTTAAGATGGGATTGTAGTTTTGAGATCGTATCATAGGTACTGTTTAAGTCCTTATGGGCTTCTCTAGGTAGATCCTGCTTTCTGATTTGAAAACACTGATGTATTAATTCCCTCTCTTCACTCTCCACTTAAAACTCAGATATTCTAGTGCATATTTGAAGGAGGGGCACATTTTATATCACTGTGAGTGAGGAATTTGTTTTGTGATGTTAATACGGAGGTGCTGACAGATAAGCAGCCTTACTTGCAACCTAATACGGGACACACAATTGTATTCCTCCATTTTTCTTCCCCTGTTATCCCTATTACCGTCCTTTAGACTTTGAGATCAAGTAGTGACCAGAGTGGCCCGGGCAGACCTGAGGTTGCTGAGCCTGTCTTTTGGGGAGGATGAGGACTAGCTGTGTGTATTTGGAAAGATAGGAATCTCTAGAATAGCTTCCTTGGTTGTATTGGCTCCTTTGAGTCTTCCTTATATTTCCTGCCTTAAAACTAGTAGCGTATTTCACTTGCATTGCTTTCAGCCATCACTTAGGATTTTTCCCAGGTCATTATTGAATTCATTGTACAGTTTCTTCCTTACCATATTTCTGTCCTTTTAAAAAATAGGAATGTAGAAATTTTAAAGTATTTTAAGGGAGTTTTAGTTGGATAATTGTCTAAGGTCTCTGTGTCTCTTTCCTCTTATTTCTCCCTTTTTAAAAATTTGGAGTAGAATTACATACTGAGAAATAGATTTTTGTAAAATCCACCAGTTCAAGTATTTCACCCCAGGGACTGAGTGTCAGGCAGGGCAGTGGTAGCAAGGCAAGGGATTGGGTCTTGAAGAGAGGCACTAGGTGATCATCAGGCAGAGCAGGACCCAGCGTTTAGGGGTGCAGAAAGACAAGCTAAGAAGAGGTGGCGTGGAGGGTTGAGTAGTGTGTAAGGAAAAAGCTGAAAATATGCTCAGAAGGAAAACCTGGTCAAAGGTTGACAGTGGAAGAGTTTCAGACTACAGGGTTCCTTTCAGGACATTTCTAATAAATACAGTATGTACTAGGACATTTTACTTTGATTTTGGTTAAGATGACTAAACTTGAGTCTTATTTTAAGGGACACTAATAACAAATACTACTTTATGAATTTTTTAAATATTTGACACATTATTCAACTTTTCATTTTAAAAATAGAACAGATTTTAATTTTGATTAAATAAAAATGGGCTTGTAATTCAATTCTGTATTTGAAATATTTTAAACTTTTTGTTACAGAAAATTTTAAACGTATGAACATGGAATAATACCGTGAAGCCGCATGTATTATTTGCTTTGACAGTTATAAAAGTGTGACCGATCTTCTTCCATTGCCCACTCCCATACCCGCTCCCCATATCCCAGGCATCACATCTATTTTAAAATTAAACATAACATTTTTTGAAAATAAATGAAGTCGTAACCTATTGCAGTCCCACATATGCTTGTAAAGTTCATTAGCGTCTTTTCTTACTTAAAGATATATTATCATTTCTTTATTGAAATACAGGAACATTATACTTCATTGATTGTATATCCTAAGAGGTCTGCCCTTAGTATTTTGTGTGTGCCATTTCAGAAATACAAGGGAAAATTCTGGGAAATTTGAAATACGCACAGTGTTCTGTGTGTTTCACTGCAAGTAGCCATTTCCTTATGTCGGTGTTAGCACAGATGCCTTTTGCAGCGGACTGCTACTTTGAAAAACAAAACGAAGCTTATTTAAAATAGTTTCTGAGTTAAACTAGATACCGTCCAGAGTACTATGATTTTTCAGTTATAATCCATTTGACATAGCCTATAAAATGACATTTCATGTACTTTTTGTATAGGATCCTTACATATGACAAATGCAAGGATTTTGGTTCTGTTTGATGAGTAGAGAATGAATTAACTGCTCTTTGTTTGTTCATGGTGCAGACACACTGAAAGGCTTCGGTATACTGAAAACATCCTTTTGCACACTTGCCTGCCTTTACGAAAACTGTGATTCACTCAGAGAGCTTGATGTTTGCTTATGTGCCATGATACCATTTCTTTGATATTTCCTAATTCTCAGCTGTGTTCTCTAATGTATCTTTTATGTAGTGTCTGGGCAGCATAACGTGAAGGGGATAAAATGTGTTATTCCACAGTGTTGCATTCTTCTTGTGTAACTGATTCATAATTTTTATTATGTCTTCGGTATGTTTATTTAGCTAATCATTCATTATATACTTGATTCTGGAAGATAATTTCATTTAACCCTAGCCATTTATTCTGGCTGGAGCTGTTAAAAATACGGAAAACATGTTCGGTATTTAAGTTTCGACTGTAATGCTTTTGTGATTGCTCAATACTGGATTCTTTAGCTGATCTATGGAGGGGGCTGTTTCTGTCCTAAGTATATTTCTAGGAAGGATGTTCTGAGTATAAGAAATCTGTTAAGTTAGCTCGGCAGTCTTGCTTCTGTGGGTTATCTTTTTGTCTTAGATTTTTAGTTTGTTAAGATTGTTGCCAAAAAATTATTTCTTTCCCTTCTTCTTTCATTTAGCTTTTGGACCAGTTAAAGTAGAGCTGCTGCTGTTGGCTGTGTCTAATATTTTATACACTCACTGGGATGTTTTACTTCTGTGATAAATTATTACAATATAAATGTTATAAACATATTGCTAGTAAAAAAAAAAAAGTCAAATGTCTTAGCACTTTCATGTGATTTCTAAGAAATTTCCTCCTTTCACACATTTCTGTTTTTATACAGGTCCTCATGCTGATACCGCCAGCGGATGCCAGAATTTGCAGTGTGGTTTTCGAGCCTGCTGCCGCTCTGGCGAATGACCCTTGACTCCTGACCTTTGTCTACTTCATTTAGCTGAGCAGGCTTCCTTTCATGCACTTTACTTATAGCACATTTCTTGTGTTAACCATCCCTTTTTGAGTGTGACTTGTTTTGGCCCCATTTCTTACAGCCTCAGAAATCTTAATTTACCAGTCGATTGTACAGTGTTGTTTCTCTTGCAAATCATACTTTTGTTTTAGAAAGGGATTAGATCTTTTCAAAAGGGTGAGGGCAGTTTTATCAGTTTTCTTTTAAATGGAATGCTTTGAAAAGAATGTCACTAATGCCATGCCATTTGAAGTATTTTTTAGATTAATTTGAGTTTTAAAGCCAATGGGGTTATTGGTTCTCTTTATATATAAACACTGTACCAAGCTTTGCAGATCTTTTCAAATACACATTTTTGAAGTTTTATTTTCAAAGATTGCACATTTTGAAAACCAGTCTTTTTTCCATAATGTTTCCTTTGTTTGAACAATTCTCAGAGGGCCAATTCAAACATACCCACATATAAGATTCTTTAGGATAATAGAATAAATTGGCTTCTTGGTGTTAGCTCAGTGAGCTAGCAAAGTACCAATGTATTTGTATTTGCTTTCTTCAAATACTCTCGGTTCCTACCACTGTCCCTAAATTGTCAAATTTGGGAGGGATTTTTAAAAATTCCACAATCATTTGAAGAAATGTATCAATAAAATTTACTTTGAGGACTTTACCAAATAATTTTTTTGGTGTTTTGATTTCTGTTAGAAATCTCAGTTCAGGTTTATGTTAGTATAAAATAAATAGAACTAAATATTTTCTTTTGTGCTCCCATGAAATGATGATCCTGGTAGTTTTAGACAGATATCTAATTTTGTTGAGCTGAATTGTCCTTTTTTGAAATTAATTGTGCAGTAGTCAGAATCCGAATGTGTATGCCTATCTTCATTGCTATGTGAAGAGACAGTGGGAGTGGGGAACCTATCATTCAGAAAGGCACATATTGAATCAGTTTTATATAATGCTATATATTATTTTTATGTCCTGAAGAGAAGAGTCGGCAGCCTGCCATCTACTTTTGGAAATGCATGCAAGGCTGTGGAAGAGGAATTAATCTTGAAGTCTTGTTACTTGTTGTCCCAGGTATTCTTTTATTTGTTTTATTGAGGGATAGGTGGAGTAGGAAAGGTACAGACTAAGGTAGGCAGATTTCAGTTCAGGCTAAGAAAACTTCGTTTGAGACAGAGCTGCCGAAAGATGAGGGAAGAATCATTTGATGAGAATATGAACAGGGAGAATCCACCCATCTTTTAAGTCTCACTAATATTTGAATTAAACACTCCAGGGGAGACCAAGTCTGATGTGGGGGCACCTTTCTAATGGCTCTCTCTGAAGTTTTGCCTCTGGTCAGGGCTCTCTCATTGTGTCACGGTTGACACTTGCAAAATATTTCTTGCATGTAGGATAAGGCAGCTGTGTGAGCAGACCATCTTACCTTTGAACTTAGAACTCTTAGGTATAAGTAGTCATGGCTTTTGTGGCACTGTGGCACCAAGCCTTCTTTAAAAGTCTGGCATAAGCACAAAGTAAGAAATGATTTCTTGATTCCCTTAGAGAACTTGAAAGGAAATCTAAGCTTAGTGAGCACTACAGGGTCCGAAGTTTTATTTTGTAAGGTTGATTCTCTTGTAGTTACTCTGTTTTCATTTCCTTAAGTGTTGAATAAAGTTTATTTGAAAAGTTCATATCAGGGACTATTTCAAGAAAACAAAGTACAAGAATTCTTCTGGAGTGAGTCCATCCAACTCCATACTTCATCTTATCTGTATTTACATGAATCGTAAGTAAAGTTACTCATCTGTACTCCTCTCCCTGAGTCATCAAGTGAGGACTCAAGTTTATCCTCCATGTAGTCACAAAACAGTAATTTTTGGGGGAGAAATTTTGATAATGATTCAATGATGTTTCAGGAGTTGACTTAAATGTTATTCTTTAAAATTAACTGACTCGAGCAGGGTATCCTCAGAGGTACCAGGTGATTGAGGTGCCTTCCTTTTGCTTGTCCTGTGCTGCTTGATATTAGCAGACCATTAAATAGGACCCGGCAGTCTCGGACTACACTGACTTCAGTGTGTCAGTAGATCGTCCTATGGAGACTCACTGTTTTTCTACTCTTCCTCTCTAGTTGCATGGGGAGATCGACAATGTAATTTACATTTAATTTTTATACATTAACTTCAGGGTATAGTTAGTATTTGATGAAACAGTATAAGTACTTGGTTTAAATTTACCTTGGGTTTTGTGGTTGATTTAATGAATTTTTGGAACTGTTCATTCTTAGAATAAAATACAAGTTATGTGAACTACTTTGGGCTGCCTGACAGACATCAGGTGCTCAGCGCTGGGCAGTGTTCTAAGTACCTATACTTACATATACTGACTTGTTTAACCAGTGAGAGGAAGTAAGTAATGTGATCATTCTGATTCTATATGTGGGGAAAATAAGTAGCAGAGAGGATAAGTAACTCGTCCCTGGATACCTTATAATGACAGGGTATTGCCTGGTAATGACTATTCTAGGTCAGTACTTGAACTCTTCCTTGAAGAAGAGTTCATAGTTGAGGTATCAGAGGCATGCAGACACATAATTGTAATATAATCTGATAGAGGAAGACAAAAGGGAATAAAGTAAAAGGTGAATGTTTTTCCGTAATTTATTTTTTATTTTTTTAAGTGAGATCCTGTTTCAGGTATATCACTAGTTCTCAGCTGGAGTCAATTTATTCCCTAGAGGACCTTAGACAATGTCTGGGAACATTTTGGTTGTCACAGTTTGGCAGAAGGAAAGGATGCAACTGACTTGTAGTGGTTGGAGGTCAGGGATGCTGCTCAACAGCCTCTAATGAACAGGTCAGCCTCCACAGGAAGAAAAAATTACTAGGCCCAAAATGTCAGTAGTGCTTCTGTTAAGAAATCCTGCTCTGTACATTTCTGTTTTGTATGTATCTTTCCATGTCAGCACATACATTTAATACCTTCTAAAGGCTCAGTATAATAGTAGCCGTGTTTGTCTTAGTCTGTTTAGGCTGCTGTAACAAAATACCATACACTGGGTGGCTTAAACAGCAAAGATTTATTTTTCCTATATCTGGACGCTGGGAAGTCTAGGGATAAGGTGCTGGCAGATCTGGTTTCTGGTGAGGGCTCTCTTCCTGATTTGCAGCGGGCCATTTCTTCTCATTGTATCCACACGTGGCCTAAGAAAGGAACCAAACTCACTCCTGTCTCTTCTTACAGTGGCATTCATCCCAACACAGGGCCTCTACTCTCATAACCTAATTGCCTCCCAAAGGACCCACCTCCAAATATTCCATTACATAGGGGATTTGAGTCTCAAGATAGGAATTTACTGGGAGACACAAACATTTAGTCCATAGCAGTGTATTAATTTTTTAAACAACTTCCCTTTTGGTGAATGTTTAAACATACTCCCCCCGACCCAGTACTATATTGTTTCAATAGGAGTGTGTGTGTGTCTGTATGGGCACATTTCTGTACATGTACATGTTTGCTCAGTATTTCTATAGGATAAGGTCTTATGAGGTATTTGGTGTTAAAAATTTTGTATCACAAAGTTGTTCCTTCCCCCAGAGAAGTTGTGTTGTTTTGCTGGGTCTTAAAAGTATGATGGGTATTCTGCTGGACAGGCAAAGAAGGAGGGCTCCAAGTAGAAGGTAAGTACAAAGGCACAGAGGTGGGGAGCTCTTAGTGTGAGGGGGGACTCTGGGTAGCCTTGATTAAATGTGGGGTCAGAGTGGTAAGAGGTAAGGCAGACTACTAAATAACACTTACTTTGAAAATAATGATAATTTTATTTCATTATTTACAAATTTCTTCTGATGTGATCAATATCACAAAAATATTCTCATACCTTAATTACAGTTTTTACATGATACGAAAAGTGTACAATGAAAAAATTACCTGTTGCGAATAAGGGAGGCAACATAAATCCAGACAGACAAAACATTTTTGGGGTATGGGTGGATATATACAGCTAAAGCAAATTCAACATTAGGAACATCGATATTATGTACTCCAGTGCTATACACTGCTTCAATTAAAGGCTTCAGTTCAGAATAGGGCATGTGAAGGGGAAATCCAGAGAACTGAAGGGAAAAACAACCAAGATTTGTAGTCATTAGTGAAGCTTGAAGATTTCATTGTATTTTTCCTCCATGTTTAAACATATACAATTCTTAATATTCTTATCTTCCTTCTGCATCTCTAAGTCATTTATTTAGTTCTGCTTTTCTATTTAGCTTATATATTAGCAATACAGAAAATGGAGAGGGGCCGAATGTCTTTTTTGTTCAGCTGCTAGCATATTGACTTGGTGTGTAAGACAGCTATTAGCACCCAGCCGCCCTCTACTGTTCCCTTCCCTCTGCCTGGTGATCCCTAGTTCGCATAGTAAGCCATGTAATTCCAGGGTTCTGGATTAATCCTAATCAACGCATTCTGTCCCCATGGCCACAGTGACTGGTCTGTAGGGATGGGCATGTGATCAAAGCGCATCTCAGGAAACTTGCTAGGAATGATGGCATACAGATGTGCTCTCCTGCTTTGGACAATATGTGCAGATGTGAGTCCTGCCTGGAGCTGTTCCAGCCATTTGGTTCCATGAAAAAAGTGAGCCTGAGGACGGTGCCATCATATGGAGGAGGGCAAGTGGGAAGACTTACAGAAGAGTGGCACAGCTCTGACAGCTACTCACCTCTGACTTTTACTTAAATAAGACAATAAATTCTTTTTGTTGCTCAAGCCTGTTTGAATTAAGTTTGTTACTTGAAGACGTCTTAGCTGAAAACCTAGTTTACTTATTTTTTAAAATTTATTCATTTTAGAGACAGACAAGTGGGGAAGGGGCAGAGGGAGAGAATCTTCAAACAGACTCCCTGCTGAGTGCGGAGCCCAACTTGGGGGTTGATCCCAGGACCCTGAGATCAAGACCTGAGCTGAAACCAAGAGTCAGACTCAACCGACTGAACCACCCAGGCGCCCCTGAAAACCCAATTTTAGTGAATAGAATTAAATGTCCAACTTGACTTCACGCTGTTTAGCCAACAAGGCTTACTGTCTTAATTTGAGACTGCTTTCTAGGTTTTATTATCCACACAGCACTACTGACAGACAGTGGAGAAGACATATCTAATGAGAATTTTTCTTAGCATTGAAAAGCAATTAGTTATAAAATCATATCCTTAAAACTGATCAAGAGCAGTTGGTTTCACCTTTATGCACAGTTGAGTCTAATACGATTTATCCAGGTGTTTTAATTGTATTTAATACTCTTGAAATGCATTTTATTAAAGGTATTTTCATTTCACAGTCTTACAGCATTTTCAGTTTATAGAGGCATTTTACTGTTTAATAATAGCTTGATTACTGAGATTTGAACTTTTAATTACATCTTTTACTCTATGCTGCTTCATGTATGTACTGTGGAGAGCAAAGTCGTTTTGATTCTCTAAAAATCCATTACCAAGCAATTTCCCATTTGAAATGAAATCCACAGACTCAGAGCCATTTGTACTTACCCGATAGTCCCCCAGCTGTTTGAGCAGCTCTGCTCTGTGGTCATCTTCTACGTCTTCTCCTCGACTTCTTTCTAACACAGGCAAGAAATGCCGTAGAGCGGAGGTACAGTATCTGTTCCATCTAGTCAGATGGCGTGGCCTCCAGTCCATGATTTTTTCTTTTAGTATTTTTTCAATCCTGTTTATAAAAAAGAAGCTCTATTTTTTGCAGGTGTGACCTTTGTGAACAAAGATACAGTTTGAATGCAGTGGGGATTCAGGTGGAGTTGTCATTCACTAGGGATAGCTTATGTTGAAAGCCTTAAATATTTGTAGGGCTTTTAATGGTGCATATTGATTCTTTACCCTGTGGTGTGACTTCTGTTTATGAGGATTATTTATCTGAATTTCCTTAAGACTGTTCTTAGGATATCCATCATCACGAAACTTTACATCCTAAAGCTCCAATACCTATCGTATTAGCTACAAGGCAAGATGTCAAAAATTAAGTTGCAAACACAAAATAAAGGAAAATAGCTAACATTTATTGAGCCTCTATTTACCAGATGCTTTCTATTCATTTTTATTTAATCCTAACAGTGACTGTGAGGGAGATATTGTCTCAATTTACTTATGTGGGGACAATTGGAGGTAGGGTGAGTGATTTGACAAGGGCAGGGAAAACTAAGGTTTGAGTTGAAACCCTGCCAATTCTAAAGCCTCTTGAGCATCCCTAACCAAATGCACAGATTTCGGGGACCTAGCCAGCTCCCCACTGCTTAGGATCACCTCATTTGGCACATTATACGTATTTTTGTTCTGGGTTTCAAGATGATCTGAGCAAGAGTATGGTTGAATTGCCATGTATTTCATCAATACTGGATAAATAAAAATGTGGGTCTAATTAATAGTATCCTGAAACTATCAGAAGAAACAAAGACGTTTTGGGGAATTAGTTGTTCTAGGTAGGGATCTCCAGTAAGACTATTTAAAATTTGAAATTGAGAATAAATTGGAGTCTTCTAGTAATAATACTTTAGAAAGGGTCACATTTATTCTTGAGTATTTGACATGCTGCTCATTACACAGCTTGATACAGTAGAAAGGGCACACAGACTTTGAAATCAGAAAGATTTGACAGGGTTCAGAAGCCCCCTCTGACACTTAACGAGTATGTCGACGCCTTTGAACCTTGGTTTCCACATTTGCAAAACCAGAAGAGTAAAGTTTTGTTTTACAGGGTTATAAGGATTATAGGGACTCTTACCAGCCTTCTCCATGTGTTAGATTTATAAACTAGCTGAAGCTCAGTAAGCCACTAATTGGACAAAAGAGGCATATTTAATTAAGCTGAGGATTATGATAGGTCTGAACAAGACCCATGATGTGATTCTGAGCTCTCATCTGAGGCGACGTTTTGGGAGAACTACCTATCGTTGCTGGAGGTCACTTCTGTTCGTTGCGCACCATGCTGATGCGAAGGCCTCCCTTTGAGCTATGGGATATAGAAATCACATCTGTATCTGGTATCTGTCTATAGACATGAACTAAAGTTTAATTGCTCGAATTATTGATCCAGGCTGAGAATTGTTTACTTTGGTATTACACTCCTGGTGACAGATTGCATGTGGATTTATGGGTATCATATGACCTGTCTTGTAGCTCAGCTGCGGCCGCTTTGTCTGTGCACTGGTAAATTAGTTCTTCTGGCTGTAAAAGAGAAAATCGTTCAGAAATTCTAGAAAACACTTAATTTGAATAGCTATCCATTCTTTCCTAAGTCTTTTAAAAAATTATGAAATCTGGGACATTCCTTCAGATACAGAGGATGGTATCATGGTTACCAATGTACCCATGACCCACCTTAAGTACATGATCACAAATAAATTATAGTGCTGTGTAGTTCTTAATTTCGTCTCCTTTCTCTCTCATCATAGAAGTAGCTATGACCTGAATTTGTGTTTCAGCACTTTGATTCAACATGTATCTACTGTGTGCCAGGCACTTTCATAGGTGATGGGAATATATCCATGAATAAAAATCCTGCCCTCCTGGTGTTCACATCACAGTTGGTGGAGATAGGCAAGTTAATAAAATGCATTTATGATTTTATTACAGATTTATGTATCCCCAAACAATATGTTGTTTTGGTTTGGGTGTTTTCTAAACTTTTTATAATTTTTTTTTTTAATTCAAGTATAGTTGACACAATGTTACATTAGTTTCGGGTGTACAAAGTAGTGATTTGACAAGTCTATGTAATAGTTTTATACCATGAATACACAGCTTGCCTTTTCTCCCTTAATGTATTTAGAGATAATAACATCCACATTTTTAGAGTGCTAAGATTTATTAATGTTTGATTTGTGTAACTACTATAAAATATTCCATTATGTACTCTACATAATTTGTCCCTTCTGTAATTCCAGTTCTTAGGCTATCATAAACTATGTTTCTATAAAAAATCTTGTGTCACCTTGTACACATGGAAGAATTTCTGTAGGGCACTGTTTTTTAAACCTTTCTTTTGGAAATGTCTGGATCACAGTAAAAAATATATATTAACACTCACTATACACATACATATGTATATAGCTAACAAATTAAACAGAAGTTTTAGTAAAATTCATGCTTACTACTTAAGTCTTGCCACTGCCCTCTAAATTAATTTTATGAGCCCCTACTGGATCATGCCCTGTGGTTTGATTCATGTTTTAATAGCAGTCGTGAAATTCAGTCATTAATTGAGTGAATTCAGAGACCAGCATTTAAGAAATTAAATATTTTGAGGTACTTTTTTGAGGTTCATCATATCAAAACTTCACATATACTTTCATGGTATGGTGGCAATTTCTTATTGTGAGTTCGGCTCAACTAAGTTTGAAAAACATTATTTTTGACTGAATATCTAGGAGTAGAATTAAGGGTCAAAAAATATCTGACTACGCAGTATAATGATTTCAAATTCCTTACTACTTTGTCTACATTTTTTTTAAGGGGGGGTGGGGTGGGAGGGACAGAGGGGGAGAGAGAATCTTAAGCAGGCTCCACACCTATTGTGGAGCCCTACCCGGGGCTTGATCTCATAACCCAGAGATCATGACCTGAGCTGAAATTAAGAGTCAGACACTTAGATGACTGAGCCACCCAGGCAACCCCTTTGTCTACACTGTAAATAAAATAATTATATACCTGGACACTAGAAAGGCCAGGATATGGAAGACTTCTTGAAAAGAAAGATTTCCATAGCTTGGGCTTGGTGACATCAAAATTTATCCGTAGTGGGGAGTCGTATCGTTGAGTATTAAACCAGATCTAAAAAAGAAAAGGCTACGTTAGCATCAATGGCAGCAGATACATATACATGCGTGTGTATGCATGTATGTATAGAGGAGGCCGAGAGACAGCAAGAGGACATGCAGGGGGCACATTTTTTTTTTCTGCATATTTTGATTTTTAAACCAGCATGCATTTTACAATCAGAGGCATCATAAAATGGTCATTGGCCACTTTTTCATATTTTGTATATCTGAAGTTGAGGTGCACCTTACCACTGATTGTAGGTTGATGAAATAAGATAGTTCTGGTAAGAAAATTAAAACTTTTTAGAAGATAGACAAGGCTATTCCTTTCTCAGTCTGGCTTTTCCTAACTTGGTTCTTCCTAGCTGCCTGAAAGAGTTAGGTGTCTACCTCTTTCCTCCCACAGCACTCTGTAATCTCTGAATGGCACCTGTCTTGTTGAGGCATGTGGCATATGGTTCTGGAATCAGTCCACTTGGATTTGAATTCTGGCTCCAACATTTATTAATGGTGTGACCTTAGATGATTTTTTTAAAAATATTTTATTTATTTGTCAGTACAAGCAGGGAGAGCAGCAAGCAGAGGAAGCAGCTCCCTGCTGAGCAAGGAGCCCGGTGTGAGACTCGATTCCAGGACCCTGGGGTCATGACCTGAGCCAAAGGCAGACGGTTAACTGACAGCCACCCAAGCATCCCTTGGATGATTTATTTAACAACTTTGTACTTCATTTTCCTCCTCTGTGAAACTGGGATAATAATACCTACCTCACGGTTGTTGAGGTAAATTAGTTAATTCACCTCTTAGAACAATGCCTGGTACATAGTAGGTACTCAGTAATTGTTAAATTTATTACTGTTATTGGTGTTTGTCATTGTTAATAATTGCCTGTCCATCCACCTGCCGCCTCCCTAGATACGGCATTTTCTTGAGGACATTTGCCATGTGCCTTATTCACCACTGTATCTTCAGTGTTTAGCATAGCTTCTGGCACATAGTAGGCATATTGAATGACTGTGTGCATCAGTGGAAAATTTGTCCATTCAACATAGTTACCAAGTATCTACTACGTTTGGGCTCAGTTTCAGCCGGGAGGGATAAAGTAGTGAACGGATCAAAGTTCCTATCCTTATGCAGTAGCTAGTGAGAAGATAATGTGAACAAATAAGTATATATATGGGATTTCGGATGATGTTACATGATGCAGTAGGTTCTATCACTGACCTCAATTCTTCACCCCTTCCTATATCTACACTCTGCCATGTTACTTTGCAGTTCCTCCCACTAAAAGGGTGGAAATGTATTTCCCTGCTCCTTGATGCTTGGTCAGTAGGCCGACAGAAGTGTTAGTGTGTAACTTCTGAGTCTAAGCTTAAGAGGCTTTGTATGTTTCTGTCTGCCTTTTTGTACTTCTGCCATTGTCGCTGCCAGTCCCAAAATAAACACACGTGAATTCAGCAGAGCTGTCCCAGCTGACCCAGAGACTCATAAGAATAACTATTTGAAGCCATTTAGTTTGGGGATGGGTTTTTACTATCTTTACCGTGGCAACAGCTAACTGCACAAGGGCTGTGGAGAAAGCATGGGAAGGCATGAAATTTCAGGATGGGCAGGGAAATTCTTGCCGGAAAGATGACATTTGATCGGAAATGCAAGAAGTGAGGGAGAAATTTATGAAGATATCCAGTAAGGGGAAAGGTCATCTGTGCAGAGGAAACAGCAAATGCAAAACCTGCTAGATGTGTTGAGCAGTGAGGAGGACGGTAGCTTTAGAGGAATGAGCGATTTGGAGCAGGTAAGAGATGTCTCAGTGGGGGATGGGGAGGGTGGCGGGGTGGCTTGTCAGGTCATAAAAGGCCTTGTGGCTTATTTTAAAGATTTAGACTTTGATTTTGGAGTGAGCTAGGAAGCCACTCTAAAGAGTATTTTAAGCAGAGGGGTGACATAGTCTGTCTTCCATTTTCACACTAACGTTCTCTGCTGTTTTGAGACTAGACCCAAGGGCGTAAGGGCAAATAGTGAAGTCTCCAGTTAGGGGGCTATGTCGGATAATCAAGAGCTACAGTAGTGTGGATCAAAATAGTAGCAGTGAAATTGGTGAGCCATGGTCAGATTCTGGATGTACTATGAAACCAATAGTATTTGCTGATGAATGGGATGTGGGAGAAAGAAAGGAATCAAAGGTGACTATAAGGATTTTGGCCCAAGTAACTGGACTGATGGAATTGCCCTTTATTGAGATCAGAAAGACTGCAAAAGGAAATGGAGAGTTCAGGTTTGGGCATATTAAGTTTGAGATGTAGGTCTGGCATCTGTGTGAAGATGGTGAGTAGGTAGTTGGATATTTGAGTCTGAAGTTCCGGGAACTAGGTGAGCTGCAGAGACACATTTGGGGATGAACAGCATATATATGTTCCCAGGGAGGAAGTATAGAGAGAAAAGATGTTTGATGAGATTGAACTTTGAGGATCTGATTTTTCAGATTTGGAGAAATAATGAAAAAGCAGCAAAGGATACAGAGAAATGGCAGCCAGTGAGGTTAGGGAGGCTTTGAAACTTGGAATTCAAATCAAATTGTTTTAAGAAGGCAAGGTCTTTAAGAACTACAGTTTGGCCTTAGGGTAGGGAATATGCAGAAAATTGGTGGGAAATAGTGCTGGAAAAAGTTGAGGTCAGATTATATAGGACTTTGAAATCCAAGGTGAGATGTTTGTTCTTAAATCTGTATGTAGTGAGGTACCTCCAATACTTTTTGAGCCATAGAATGGTGAAGCTGAATGTTCAGAAACTTAGTCATCAGTGTACCAAATGATTGATTGAATTGGAGAGATTGTTTATTTGGTTATTTATAATTAACCAGTAATGTGGGGTGAAACAATAACGGCATGGCCTAGGAAACACAATGGGTAGAATCTATATGATTTGGTATCTTTTAATAGGATAGAAGTAGGAGGAAGTAAGGGAGAGAGAAAATCAAGGACAATTCTGAGGACTGAATCTGGGTTACTGACATCCACAGAAACCAGAAGCCAGGAAGAGGAGCTGGTTTTGGAGGCAAGGGGGAAATAAATGATTTGAGTTTCGGATGTGCCAGGTTTGAGATTTTTTTAAAAGGATTTATTTATTTATTATATCGAGAGAGAGAGAGTGAGAGAGAGAGAGAGAGAGAGGGAGGGAGAGAGAAGTTGTGCATGAGCAGTGGGAGGGGCAGAGGGAGGGAGAGAATCCTTGAGCAGACTCCCTGTTGAGCATGGAGCCAAGGCAGGACTCTCTCCTAGGACTCTGAGATCATGACCTTAGCTGAAACTAAGACAACTGACTAAGCCACCCAAGTGCTCCCAAGTTTGAGATTTTGGTAAAGCACTTGGGTGTCTCCTAGACAGTTGAAAATTCAGTAAAGAAAGATTCTGGGGCTAGTGACAGGATTATAACTTCTCTGTCTGGATAGCCTAGATAGAGTTACAGTTAATAATAATAGGTGTGGGGGCGCCTGGGTGGCTCAGTCGTTAAGCGTCTGCCTTCGGCTCAGGGCGTGATCCTGGAGTTCTGGGATCAAGCCCCATGTTGGGCTCTTCTGCTGGGAGCCTGCTTCTTCCTCTCCCACTCCCCCTGCTTGTGTTCCCTCTCTCGCTGGCTGTCTCTCTGTCAAATAAATAAATAAAATCTTTAAAAAAAATAATAATAGGTGTGGTCCTGCAAGAAATCTAAATGTAGACTCTTAGGGAACATAGACTCTTAAGGGATGGGAAGAAGAGACAGTGAAAGAAACCTAAGAAACTCTTGCAGAGAAAATGAAAACCAAACAGTTCTTTATCTGTAAACCAAGGTGGGGAAAGTTTTGTTTTGTTTCCATGAAGAGGGTATTAGTCATGTCATGTGCCATAGAAAAGGAGAAGAGAATGAAGATGAGAGTAAACCACTGGATTTATTTATCCATTAGCAAGACAATGGTACTTCTTAGAGTTGAATTTCTATAGGATGTCAGGGAAGAGGAGCTAGATTATTAAAAGGGTTAAAGTCTGAGTTTACCAAGAACATAGAAGCAGGGGATATAATTAGTAATTAAAGAATTTTAGAAGCAAAGGAAGGAGGGGCAGTGGTAGTTTAGGGTATATCTGGGTCGGCAGAAGCATACAAGCACACCTCTGAGATACTGTGGTTTGGCTCCAGACCACTGCAATAAAGTGAGTATCCCAATAAAGGAAGTCAAATGAATATTTTGGCTTCCCAGTGCATATAAAAGTTATGTTTACAATATACCGTTACCTGTTAAATGCGCAATAGCATTATGCCTAAAGAAACAGTGTACATACCTTAATTTAAAAAATATTGCTAAAAAATGCTAACCATCATCTGGGCTTTCAGTGAATTATCATCACTGATACCAGATCATTATAACGAATACAATAATAATGAAAAAGTTTGAAATATTGCAAGAATTACCAAAACATGATACAGAGACATGAAGTGAGCAAATGCTGTTGGAGAATGGCGTCGACTGATTTGCCTGGCACAGAATTGCCACAAACGTTCAATTTGTAAAAAGCACAGTATCTGTGAATATAATGAAGCATAACAAAATGAGATATGCCTGTATTTTAGGACTGTTGGGCTTTTGAGCATATCGATAGGTAGAGAAAGAGAAAAAAAAGAGGGGCAAGTTGGAATCATGAGTAGAGGCATGTCTTGCAGTAAAAATGGAAACACAAACATGGGTAGAAAAGGGAGACACTTCCTTCCTGGCAAAGGAGTACAAGAGGAGAAAGGCTGACAATCCAGAGAAGTGGTGTGGTGGAGCAGAGGGCAGTGGTTGTAGAGCACACAGTATCAGGCCAACTAAGTGAGGGTGAGGTCTTCTACCAAGAGAGGTCAAGCTTAGAGCAGGTTTGGAACAGCTGCCATGAAGGACGCCCAACATCATGAGCTGCTGTCGTGCTGCTTGTTAATGGCGGGGGGAGGTCTTTCTTCCTCACAAAACCTGGGCTTTATGTAATTAGTCAACTGCACAGTAATTGTTTTGAGAACTAATAATAATTTTGACAGAGCTCTTTGAGGGCTTTTTCATTGCCTGTTGACTCTGCTTGGTTACAAATGGCCTTAACATGGTTCTTTAAACATAGGAGGAGCTTAGCAGCTCGTTCAAGATCATTATAATGCTTTTAATTAAAAGAGTAATGAACATGAGAATGGTACTCCACAGCGCTCTTCACACTCGTAATTAATAATAGTTGCCATTTGCTGCACACCTATGAAAGACAGGTACTTTGTTGGGTGTGTGCCATATATTCTCTCTTAATTTTAGCAGTAACCCTAAAGGGTAGACAAGTGATATATATATCTTTTTTTTTTTTTTTTTTTTTTTTTTTTTTGAGAGCAAGAGCACGCTGATGGGGAGGGGCAGAGGGAGGGAGAGAGACTCCCAAGCAGGCTTCTCACTAGGTGTGGAGCCTGACACAGTGCTTGATCTCACGACTCCAAGATCATGACCTGAGCCAAAATCAATAACCAGATGCTAAACTGACTGTGAGCCACCCAGGTGCCCCTAGACCAGTGATCTTTAAAGTAGGGTGCACACACCAGAGATACAAGGAGAAAATATTAGATCTTCTAATGCCTTTTTATTTTTAAGAGTTTTTTCTGTGTACAATGTAAAAATATGTTGATGCACAAATAAAAAGATAGAATTTATAAACGAAAATACATATATTGGGATGCATGTTCAAATGATTTTTTTCTGACATCAATGAAGATTGAAAGTAAAGGGTTGGAAACACATTTATCATACAAATGGAAGCAAAAAGAAACTGGGGTAGCAATACCTATATTGGAGAAAATAGACTTTAAAACAAAGACTGTAACAAGAGACAAAGAAGAACACTTCATAACGATAAAGGGGACAATCCAAGAAGAGGATATAACAATTGTAAATATCTATGCACCCAAGATGGGAGTACCTTAATACATAAAGCAACTGCTAACAGACATAAAGGAAAAAGTTGACAGTAATACAATAATAGCAGGGGACTTTAACACAACACCTACATCGATGGGTTGATCATCCAGACACAAAATCAACAAGGAAATAGTGCTTTGAATGAAATGTTAGACCAGATGGACCCAACATAGATATATATACAGAACATTCCATTCAAAAACAGCAGGATACACATTCTTTTTAGGTGCACATAGAACTTTCCCCAGGATAGAACATGTATTAGGCCACAAAACAAGTCTTAAAAAATTCAAAAAGACTGAGATCATATGATGCATCTTTTCTGACCACAACAGTTATGAAACTAGAAATCAATCACAAGAAAAAATCTGGAAAGAACACAAACAGGTGGAGGCTAAATACCATGTTATTAAATAATGAATGGTTGAACGAAGACATCAAAGAGTAAATTTAAAAAAATACATGGAGACAAATGAAAATGAAAAGCAAAATCTTTGGGATGCAGTAAGAGCTACTCTAAGAGGGAGTTTAGAGCAGTACAGGCCTACCTCAGGAAACAAGAAAAATCTTTAATAAACAACCTAACCTTACTCCTAAAGGAGCTAGAAAGAGAAGAAGAAGAAGAAAAAGCCCAAAGCCAGTAGAAGGAAGGAAATAATAAAGATTAGAGCAGAAAAAATGAAATAGAAGCAAACAAACAAACAAAACCCAGAGAAATTAAAACAATCCCATTTACAGTTGTGCCAAAAATAATAAAATACCTAGGAATAAACTTAACCAAGGAGTACTCTGAAAACTATTAAACATTGATGAAAGAAATTGAAGACAACACAAACGGAAAGGTAGTCAGTGCTCATGGATTAGGAGAACAAATATTAAGTGTCCATACTACCCAAAGCAATCTACAGATTTAATGCAATCCCTATCAAAATACCATTAGCACTTTTTCTCATAGAACTAGAACAAATAATCCTAAAATTGTATGGAGCCACAAAAGACCCCAAATAGCCAAAGCAGTCTTGAAAAAGAAGAACAAAACTGGAATCTCACCCCAGATATCAAGATATACTACAAATCTGTAGTAATCAAAGCAGTATGGTATGGTACTGGGACAAAAATGGACACATAGATCAACAGAACAGAATAGAGAGCCCAGAAATAAACCCGTGCTTATATGGTCAATTAATCTTCAAAAAGGAGGCAAGAATATACAATGGGAAAAAGACAGTCTCCTCAACAAATGGTGTTGGGAAAATATGCAAAAGCTGGCCCACTTTCTTACACTGCACACAAAATAAACCCAAAATGGATTAAAGACCTAAATATGAGACCTGAAACCATAAAAATCGTGGATGAGAGCACTGGCAGTGATTACTCTGACATTGGCTTGTAGCCACATTCTTCGAGATATGTCTCTTGGGGCAAGGGAAACACAAGCAAAAATAAACTACTTGGACTACATCAAAATAAGAAACTTCTGCACAGCATAGGACACAGCAAAACTAAAGGACAACCTACAGAATGGGAGAAGATATTTGCAAACGATATATCCAATAAAGGGTTAGTATCCCAAATATATAAAGAACTTACACAACTCAACACCAAACCAACAACAAAACCCCCAAGTAATCCAATTAAAAAATGGACAGAAGACATGAACAGAAATTTCTCCAAAGAAGACATACATACAGCCAACAGACACATGAAAAGAGTTGGCAATATCACTAGTCATCAGAGAAGTGCAAATCAAAAATACAATGAGATATCACCTCACATCTGTCAGAATTGCTCAAATAAAAAACACAAGAAACAGTAAGTATCGATGAAGATGTGGAAAAAAAGGAACACTTGTGCACTGTTGGTGGGAATGCAAACTGGCACAACTACTATGGAAAACAGTTACTTTTTTCTCAAAAAATTAAGAATAGAATCAACATATGATCCAGTGATTCCACTACTGGGTATTTACCCAAAGAAAATGAAAACAATTAATTTGAAAAACATATATGCACCTCTCTTGTTTATTGCAACACTATTTACAATAGCCAAGATATGGAAAGAACCCATGTCCACTGATAGATGAATGGATAAAGAAGATACATGTATACAATGGAATATTACTGAATCAAAGAAAAAAATGAGATCTTGCCATTTGTGACAACATGGACAGACCCATAGGATGTAACGCTAAGTGAAATAAGTCAGACAGAGAAAGACAAATACCACGTGACTTCACGCTTATGTGGAATTTAACAAAACAAGCAAAACAAGAGACAAAAAACAGACCCTTAAATACAGAAGCACAACTGGGGGTTGCTGGAGGGAAGGTGGGTGAGGGGATGGGTGAAAAAGATAAAGGGGATCAAGAGCACACTTATTGAGATGAGCACTGAGTACTCTACAGAATTGTTGAATCATACTGCACACCTGAAAGTAATATAACAATGTGTGTTAATTGTACTTCAATAAAAAACACATTGGGGATGCATGCTGAAATGATTCTTCTGACAGATGCATAAAATTCAGACCACTAAGACAGATGCTGATGATAAAACAAGCATAACAGACAGTAGAGAGTTGTCCCTGTGTGTTAGCTGCTTTACACCAATCATCTCATTCACGGCTCACAGCACTCTCCAGCGGAATTGCTACCATTACCTCCATTTTACCAATGAAGAAGCTGAGGCTGTATGACATAAGAAATTTTCCCAAGCTCACACGACTAGTAAATGGTGAAGGTGAAATATAAACTCAGGTAGTCCAACCCCATACCTCATGTTTTTAACCACTGTCTTCCATGGTACCCTTCATAATTAAGTTTGCCCCCCATCACCTGGTGGGTACTAGGAGTCTCTCTTTAAAAAGGGAAGGGAATGGGGAAGGGGGAAGAGAAAGAAAAAAGGAAAGGGGGGGGAGAAGGGAGGGAGGGAGAGAGGGACCCAGTCCTCAAGTGATAAATTTCCTCACTTAGTTCTCAAAACACTGGAGTTAGGTGCTTATAAACTCTATTTTGGAAGAGACAAGTGAGGACAGAGCCAGGACATAAACTCAGGTCGTCTGAATCTAAGTTCTATATTCTTTAACCTCATTGTGCTTCTCTTTAGATCAGGTGACTAATTCAACCAAAAATTATTGTTTAGGACAGTCTTGCCACTGTGCTTGACACTACTGTTATATATGTATGTTTATATAAATTTTCTTCAACTGTTACATATGTATGTTTACATAAATTTCTTCAACTGTTATTTATGTATGTTTATATAAATTTTTTGATACATAAAATATTATATCAGTAGGTCAATTAAAAAAAAGGGACAGTCATCAAAAGGTAATACTTACATTATCGGGACCTATTAAACAGCCCACACTTTTTAAGGGACAGAATGTATCAAATTGTCCGTAAAAATGTCCAGTGCAGGGATTCCATATTAAATAGTGACTTTGCTCCCGAGTTAGCACATAAGCAGTTGGACCCTGAAAGAAAATAATCATTAAAACAGTTTCCAATTAATTATACAATTGAGGTCAAGATTAGTTTGCACACACAATTCATTTTAGCTGGACCCCTAATTTCTAAAATTCATGGCTAATGATGAAAATTAGTTTGAAGTTCTAGGTTGCACTGGATTTAAGAACTAAAATGAAATGTTCATTTTTGCAAAATGCTTGCATCACCTAGTGTAGTAGACCAAATAGGGATAGTTGATTAAGTATTTAGAAGGCTGATTATGTCTGAATGCAACTTCTGTTTCTAATACAGTAACTAGTATTTGAGATACATTTATAATGATGTAAATGCATAGAAGATGTTTTGAAAAGATACACACCAAACTGTTAGCAGTGAATACACCTCGGGGGTGGGATTGGGTCTGGGGGTTAGAGCCTGACAAAGTACTTTAACTTTTTACTCAGAATGCTTGTGTATTATTGGATTATTATTATTTTTTTTTAACAGTGAGCTTTTTTTTCATTTACTGCACATGTATGATTTCTTTTGGTGCTCACAAAAGTCTTCTGGGGAAGGCAGGGCAAAATTTATTATCCTGGTTTCCTTATAAAGCTCAGAGTTGTCAGTTGACTTGCTTAGAGCCACACAGCTCAAAGCAGAGCTTTGAACCCAGGCTTCGTGACTCCCTAGCCTAGTTTTCCTTTCCGTGTACCAGGCTCCCTGAAAGATGGTGATGGAGAATGAATTAGTTTTTGGATGTGATATTACCTGCCCAGTGGCAACTCGTGCTACCTAATTCCCAAGGATTCCCGGAAACTTGTAGCCTCCTTTTTTTTTTTTTTTTTTTTTTTTTAAAGATTTTATTTATTCATTTGAGAGAGAGAGACAGTCAGTGAGAGAGGGAACACAAGCAGGGGGAGTGGGAGAGGAAGAAGCAGGCTCCCAGCAGAGGAGCCTGATGTGGGGCTCGATCCCAGGACTCCGGGATCACGCCCTGAGCCGAAGGCAGACACTTAACGACTGAGCCACCCAGGCGCCCCTGTAGCCTCCTTTTGATACACGCTTTGGATAAGCTGCTTCAATTCATATGAATTTTCCAAACTCAGTACCCTAAATTACCTAACATTCCTAAAGTTTAGGGACATGTACAGGGGGTTGGGGGAAACATTCTAATGCTTGTTATCTCCAGTCCAATAAGAGTAACAATAATATCAAAATATAGCTGCTAACATTCTTTTCTTTGCTCCTGTGGTTGTCTGCTGTGTTCCCCTTTGCCTGCTGGTTAGTCCCAGATGCCTGAGGAACAGGGGGCGTGACAGGAGAGATCGCTAACCTTGCCGTACTTCTTCAGATCCCCTTCCCTAGCACGAGTAGCACTGGATCACTGAGGGAATCAAAATTCTTAGTACATGGGCAGATGGGGGCTCAGACTAAAAGGACAGGGTCAGGTGGGGCCTCTGAGTGGTGAAGGGTTCAGATTTGCCAAAAAAGCCCCCAATCCGAAGCACTGATCAGAGCCCAAGTACCACTAAAAACCATTTCATGTCTTATCACTGGTGCTCTCTGCCCGCGGTGCAATCTCTGGGTCACTTTCCTTGCAATTCAAAGGATCGTTATGCAAATTAGTACTGTTCATGTCTGGAACGTAACACAAGCGTCTCAGACAGCTCCACTCCTTTGCAGGAGCCGGCCTGCGGGGTCTTACCTCAGGAATAGCACTGCCCATCATGAGCCAGGCCTTCTTCCCCAGAGAGAGAAAATAATTACATAGTAACACTGCGTGCTCTTCTTCGTCTCCTGCCAGGAGATCCAGAAATTGCTGACAGAAAGAAAAGAACAAGGATGTTGTGTTGATTGACTGCTTCATTCTGGATTGGCCATATAGGATTTTTAAAATTAAAAAGTCACTGTTAAAATTAGTGCCTTAAAGTAGAAGACCTATTTTAAAAATCTTTTTTCCAGATTTTGGTACTATGTTCTAATTCATTAAAACAAACAAATCGACATGGTATTTTCTCTGACACTGATGGCATGGATTTCTAGAAGCAACACTATGGGTGGGGGAGACAAATTTCAAAGTTTTACTTTTCATTTTGGATTTATATATGATAGCTCACTATGTGTTGAGTACTTTTTTAAATATTTTTATGGCAGTTTTAGGTTCACAGCATAATTGGAGGAAGAGATTTCCCATCTACCCTTGCCCCCACATGTTATCAACATCTACCCACAGAGTGGGATGATTGTTACAACGGATAGACCTACACTGACACGTCATAACCACCCAAAGTCCACACTTACGGGAGGGCTCACTCTCGGTGTTGTACATTTTTGGGTTTTGACAAATGTGTAATGACATGTACCCATCATTAGAATATCACAGAATATTTCCATGGCCCTAAAAATCATTTGTGCTCTGCCTATTCATATCTCCCTCTGCTCTGCCCCCAAATTGTTTTAAGCACATTCATGCATTAACTTATTTCACCCTAGAATAAACTTTTGAGGGAGGTACTCCTCTCCCCAGTTTATAGATGAGGAAGTGGAAACACAGAGAGGTGAGGGAATACCCAGGGAGTGGTAAAGCCAGTCTGCCTGGAGAGCACATGAATTATTCTGTTCTTTGTATATTTTCTCTAGCTGTCTTGAGGTTGTGGAAATGTTACCTCTAATACCATAAACATTATGTTGCCAAAATATCCTGGGGAACAAAAAACTTAAAGTGTACTTAAATTTCCTTGGTTTAGAGCTATCTTTCAAAGGGAGTTGTGCGATATTGTTTAATTTTATGCAAACCCAGTACCACATGAGATCCAGAAGCAGAATGAATACCTGTGATAATATATGTCTTTGTTTCGTAGAAGATCCATTTGGATGTTACGTAACATACACAGACTGTAGATTCCATGAGGACAGAGGCCATGTTTAGTTCGCTCATAGCCCGAATTTACTACAATGTCTGACGTGTGGTAGGTGACCAGGAAGTACATATGGAATCAGTAATGACACGGCGTGCCTTAAGAAGCCCATAAATTACGGAATATTTGAGTTCTACATGTAATATAGGTAATTTTGATTTTTTTAAATGAATAAAGCTAGGATATTGTTAAGGTAATACTGGGAGGATAAATCAGTGTTAAGACTTCTGAAATGTTTTTTATTCTTTGTGCAAATGTTTTTTTCTTAATTTCTGAACTTGGTCAAGCGGAACCAGAAAGAAAAAACAAAATAAAAAATAAAAATTTAGCTCAGTCTGCTAAACAGATGACCAAATGGATTTTTAAAAGGACTAATGAATGTTGCAATTTAAAATTATACAAGCCTCTGGCCCATGTTCAATGAAGTCACTGCAAACTAGTAAATCTGTGAGGAAGAACTACTCACATCAGATGTGCTCCACAGGTCACAGATGCCGGCAAATGAAACCGTGTCAGGCAAGAAAGGAATCAATGACACGTATCGAGCCACCAGTTCCTGTTTAAACAAAAAAAAATAATCGAGCAGTTCCTGTTTAAAAAAATAATTTGTGGTAAAATACTGGATACTCTACCTCATTTCTTGCAAGAAAGTTTCATGTATCACAAACATTTATGTGGACAAAATGAAGTGAACACTTTCCAAGTGTTTACTGAGTGTTGTATTCACACTATGTCATTTCACCCTCTGCACACATCGTACGGAGGAAGTCACTGTTAATATCCATCTGTCACAGACGAAGACCCTGGTTCCTACGTCTCTTTGAAATGTCCTCTTTCTTTTCCCTGCACTTCCTTACTTTCTGATATAAGAAGACTTTCTACAATCGTCTTGTATTTTCTCCAGCTCAACCCAGAAAGCAGCCATTTCTCCAAGGAGCTTTTTGGAGAGCAATAGTATTTAGAAACCAAGATCAGGGCATCATGTTACAACTCATATTCCTGCAGTTTGTAAACATCTTCTTATTTGTGGCTTTTCATTTCCTTTGTGGTGTCTTTGATAAACCCAAGTTTTCACTGTTAATATGGCCAAATGTATCTTTTTTTTTTTTTTTTACAGCTCGTGGTTTTTTCCTGTCTTGTTTAAGAAATACTTTCTATCTCAAGTCATAAAGATAAAAATGCCTTCATATTTAAGTCCTCGATCTGTCTGCACTTGAGTGATGTGAAGTAGAATCTATTTTTATTTTTTCCATATGTGAAAATCAGTGATTCCAGTAAAATTTATGTAGTAGTCAATCTTTTCCTTACTAATTTCCGATGCTAGCTTTGTCATTTGTCCAGTTCGAGGGGGTTATATTTGAGTGGACTTTTTATTCTTTTCCATTTTTCTCTCTGTTATCTGTGTGTCAATACCATTTTACTTTAATTACTACAGTCTCATAATAGTCTGGATATATGGTATGGAAAATCTTCCCACTGAGTTCTTCTCATTCTTCAGGATGTCTTGCTCCGCCATATAAATATTAGAATCAGCTTGTCAGTTCTGCCATAAACGTTTTAAAAATCTAGTTTGACAGTCTTTGTTTTTTAACTGGAAAGTTTAATCCCTTTGCTTTGGTTGCGATTACTAGTAAACATTTAGACTACTTCTACTTCCTTATTCTGTGCTTTTTATTTTTCACACTTTTTTCTATGTTTCTTTTTTTCTTCCTGCTCTCTTTTTCGTTCTGTTTCATTATTTTATCTCTTGCCACTTTGGAAGCTATATGCACTTTCTTTTATTCTCTTAAGTGATCAATTTAGAAATTTCAACATGGGGGCGCCTGGGTGGCTCAGTCAGCTGAGCCCCCAACTCTTGTTCTGGCTTGTGTCATGATGTCAGGGTCATGGGATCGAGCCCCGCATTGGGCTTCACACTCAGTGCAGAGTCTGCTTGTCCCTCCCACTCTGCCCCTTACCTGCTTGTGCCCCCCTCTCTAAAATAAGTAAATAAAGTCTAAAAAAAACAAAACAAAAAAAAAGTAATTTCAACAAGAATATTTAACTTAAACCCTAAAAGTTAATAAATATCTTCACTCTCGGGGCGCCTGAGTGGCGCAGTCCTTAAGCGTCTGCCTTCGGCTCAGGGCGCGATCCCGGAGTTCTGGGATCGAGCCCCACATCAGGCTCTCCCGCTGGGAGCCTGCTTCTTCCTCCCCCACTCCCCCTGCTTGTGTTCCCTCTCTCACTGGCTGTCTCTCTCTGTTAAATAAATAAATAAAATCTTTAAAAAAATAAAATAAAATAAAAAAATATCTTCACTCTCCTCTTGGAAAATACGAGGGCATTAAAATACTCTCATCAATCCTGTCCTGACATATATACATTTTTTCCAGGATTTTTGTTTTTATCACTATTTTCCATCCTCATTGCTAGTATTATGGATATGAAGACAATGCCTGTTTAGATTTACTCACAAATTTCCCATTTTCTTTACCATTATGCATCATGTCTAGGATTTTCTGAGAGCTTTCCTTCTCTTTGAAGAATATTTTTTATAATTTAAGTGAGAATCTTTTGGTTGTAAACTCCCAATGTTTATGTGAAAGATGGTTTCAGTGGATATAAATGACTAGTTTGACAGTTATTTTCCTTCAGTCTTTTGAAGATATTATTCCTTCTCTGACTTTCATTTGTGCAGCTGAAAAGTCTATTGGTTGAATTATTGTTCTTTTATAGAGAATCTGTTTTCTCTCCAGCTACTTTTAAGATCATCTTTGTAATTCCGTATGATATGCCTAGATTTTAATTCCACTTTATTAATCTTATGTAGGATATATTGGGCTTCCTGCATCAGAAGGTTGTTGTCTTTGATCAAGTCTTATAAATTCTCACCTCTCTTTGAATGTTGCCTTTCTCCTTTCATGCAGGGTTTGGTCGTCCTCCCTCTATCCTCCATGTCTCTTAACCTTTCCTTAAAATCTTCTTTTTATATTCTGAATCCGATAATTCTAGTATCTGCGGTCTTTGTGGCCCGATTCTGCAGTGTGTTGTGTGTGCTAACTCTTGCCTTCTTCATGGTGACTTATTTCTTTTTGATGAACTTTTTTTTTTTTAAGATTTTATTTATTTGAGAGAGAGAGAGAGCATAAGCAGGGGGGAGCACAAACAGGGGAGAGGGAGAAGCAGACTCCCCGCGGAGCAGGGAGCCCAATGTGGGGCTTGATCCCAGGACGCGGAGACCATGACCTGAGCTAAAGGCAGCCGCTTAACCAACTGAGTCACCCAGACACGCTACTGATGATCTTTCATATGTTTGTATTGCTTGGAACTTTGGAAATTTTTCTGCTTGTTTGTTTTTAAGGCTGAGTTAAAAGGGCGTTCTTCTAAAAAGATTTCTTTTTCCCTCTGTCAGGGATTTAGAGGCATTACCAACAAACAGGGAATATTTTCAATTGAATTCTCAGCTGAAGTTTTTTTTTGTTTGTTTGTTTTTTTGTTTTTTGTGTTTTTTTGGGTCATACAGGCAGTATAAATTCCAGTCTCAAATGTGAATAAATACAACTTAATGATTAGGAATTCCCTGCAGAAACTTTTCTCGTTTCTCTTCCATCCAGGATCAAGGCTGAGACAGGCAAGATTCCTTTGGCAATGCTGGGTATTTCCTGGTGTACCCACTGTTGACATTACCTGTCAAGAGCCCTAACTCTGTACCTGAGTCCCTAATTCAACCGTTCTCCCTGCCCTGGCACCACACGTTACCTCCTTCCCCCAGAATCTTAGGTCCCGCTTGAAGCCCAGCTCTAGGCATCAGGAATTATTACGTGACCTCAGAGCAGACACTGTTTCAGGCTCTCGCCCTTGTGGAATCTGCTTTATTGTTTCCTGTCTCTGAGTTTCCCCCCTCACCTTAGTTCTATGTCAGCCATGATTTTAAAAATGGTTTAAATATTTTATTCATCACTCCTAAGTGTTCTCTCCTGGGAGAAGTTTTCTGCATATTTACTATGCTAGGAAGAATAGAGGGAAGTCCCTATTAAGATTTTTAATAAAAATTGATTAAAAGTAACAAATGTGGAACACAGGTTTTTTGTGGTTTTTTTTGCTATCAATATCTTCAAGTAGATTAATCATCACCCTGTTCCTAAATTATTATGTTAGTGACTTATTAGCAGCAACTACTGCCTAGACTACCCACTCTCTAAAGATAGTTATGGTGACAGTATTCACTTAAAAATAGCCTGTTTAACATATGGCTTCTGTTCATGTGCGGTTGTCATGGGTAAGGTGCTTTGCAACCAGAGAATGTGGATGCATATTTAATGGGCCAGTATGGATGTGTTCTGTGGTGACGGCTTACATGCTGTACATTCTCAAATGTCGGAAATGATTTTTGCTTCATTTGAATTCAATGATGCCTATAATGTTAAGTATATTACATTGTGTGTGTGTATATATATATGAATACATATATATGAATATATATGTATATATATACATATACATGTGTGTGTGTGTGTATATATATATATATATATATATATATATGAATAGTTATCTTGCTATAGTAGAAAGTGCATCAGTTTTGAAGTCAGAGGCCTAGGTTCAAATTCCAGAAAGTGATGGAGGACACATAATGAATGCATGTGTATGTAAGACATTGCGATAGTATAATCAAGCATCTTCCAAATGTTAATTTCCAGAACGCAGGTGAGTGCCAGTGACACAGGAAGCAGCCCACAATTGTTCACTGAAAGGATGAACTAAGGATTACTACCCTCTCTGGTACCTTCAGACTTTTCTAAAGAAAGCGAGCCTCAGAGTAATCAAAAAATATTGATCATTTCTTTGACCACTGATGATCTCAGTGTAGTGACTATGTTAAGTACTATGAAATATGGGAATGATGAGGACAATCTATTAAGATTTTAACACATTTTGAGCAGCAGCCCTGACCGGCTATGAACACTCACTGCCGTTGCCTGGGGGTCGTTGGGGCGGGCGTCCAGGAGCTCCTGCGGAGGGCTTAAAGGCTTGAGGTAACGGGTGACAAAGACGGTTTTTCCACTGATGTCAGTCACTGTTGTGAGGCACTGGCGATGTGGAAACTTTAAGGCACATTCAGTTTGAAACTTCTCTGTTGCTTGAAGCAATTTCTCATCTTCCTGAGAATCAAACTTCAAAAAAAAGACTCTATGGAGTTTACGTCTGATTACAGGAGACACAGTAGAACTCGTTGAGATCCCACCGTCAACATGAACTAAATGTATGGCTCAGGAACTCTGATTAACTGACCCCTTCACTATTGCCATGCCCTGGAGTCTTAGGGCTTTATTTAATTATATTTATAATCTAAAAATTAGATGGATTCATTAAATACTTAAAATA
The DNA here is from genome assembly GCF_017311325.1 of Ursus maritimus. Classification (NCBI taxonomy): domain Eukaryota; kingdom Metazoa; phylum Chordata; class Mammalia; order Carnivora; family Ursidae; genus Ursus; species Ursus maritimus. The sequence continues at coordinate 70,950,878 of NW_024426996.1, forward strand.
TATTGAACAGGATTGAAAGAAAGTAGTCAACAGGCAAGCAGCCCTATGGAAACTATAACCGCCTATAAAAAGTAAACTATGATGTGAGTGATGAGGCCAAGCAATAGTTTTATGTGTATTTTGACATTGATTTTAGAGGGGAGAGGGGCTCAGAAGTCTAACATCTCAAAGGCAAAGCTTGAGCAACTCATGTTAAATGCATAACAAACTGACAGATATATGTTGATGTGTTAAGTGTTAAATCCATGACCAATGTAGTACATAATAGTAATGGGTCTCAGGGAAAAAGGAAACAGAAGTAGGAAGATCAAATGTATTATATTTATTTTAAGCAGTTCTCAGATCCAAGATGAGCTACCAATTCCCAGACTTCTGATAGTAACATTTGCCTTTAGACACATGCTGTAATTTTTTCCCCTACAGCTATTGCTAAAAAAAAAGTAGTTTGAAAAAAGCAGATATTTAAGTGTTTTTACAAGATTTTTGTTGCCTAGTATAAAAATATACATATGGTTGCTTACATTTCAAAGGGTTTCAAGATGAACTCAAATAAACTTTTATTAGAAAAATTAACTGTTAAGTAGAATTTAGACTCTAGGCAGTGCCTGAAAATGTGTTTGTTTTGAGAAGGGAAATGCACCCAACTATTCTTCTCATACTCTGCTTTATTTATTTATTTATTTATTTATTTATTTAGCATTTAAAACCGCTCATAAGTTTACTCTGTTTCACCCACAGAGTAAGATTCCTAGAATCAGGGCTTTTGTTTTGATCTTGTCTTTCATCTCCAGTAGCAATACCACCTGGCACGTAGTACACATAGCGAGTGTTTAACAAACATTGTAGAGTGAAGGATCGAGTGCACAGAAAACACCCCCTTATTTCTTATGACTTCAGATAGAATCTAGACTATCCCAGCTGTTCTTGACTTCTGTTACATTGGAGCTGGACTGTGGCTCCTGTTTCTAATTTGATTGCTGTACCCTGAGGGGTTGGGATAGCGGTCGTGGGGATTAAGTAGGATGGAGGCACGTCCAGAAGCCTCCCATATACTCTCGTGGGATGTCCCTGACATCTGAATCTGAACATCATCATCATCATCATCATCATCGCCATCATCGCTGTAACCACCTGCCGCTCGGCATACCGCCACCCCATGGTAGCTGCCCGACAGACGTTATGACGGAGATACAAATACATGAAAATGGTGAGCTCCGAAGACTTGTTTGGTATAGGTTTGTCACAGACTCCTGGGGTAGAACTGTCACCCCAGAAATAACTGTAACTTTATAAAGATGGAGAATCACGCAACAAGGGTGGCATGAAACAAAGCACCTGGTGAATTCATCCCTGTTTCCTTCAAACTTGTTCATTTACTTACTCATCCAATTATTTGCTGAGAGTCTGAAAGTTTCCAGGCACTGTGGATAAATGAGTATGAAACGGCGCCCTAAGCAAGTTCTAGTCTAGACGAAAACACTAATAAGCAGTCAGGCACTTGAACTACCTGACCAGAGAGTCTATGGAGATAAACACGGGGTGCCAGGGGAGCACTTAAGAGGCAGCAATAGGCATTGTCCAGAAAGAGCAACAAAAACCTTGAATCAGTCCTGACTATTGGCCTTCTAGGCTGAAGAAACTGTGTCTAAAACTTTTTATACCACTTGGACCTGAATGTGCTGTTGTGTATTTTGACCACATATCTAGTGCTTCGTGAGAGCAGGGCCCATGCTTGACTCATCTTGTGTTCCTCTCTGCCCCAAGCACACACAAGGTGAGCATTTAAGTAAGTATCTGTTAGTGGTCATTAATACTTGCTTAGGCCACCAGGATGCCATTTCATGGAGCGAAACAGTGATTTATGGAGGAGTGTGCCATCTTGGAAATCTAAGAAGTGCCAAAGGAAAGCTAAATACTAGAAGAATTTCGGTTGTTTATTACGAAACAAATTAAGAGCTAACTGACAAATTCGAAGTTTGATTCAACACAAAATGTGGAAGATTCGTAACTGGTTCAATTTTTTTTTTTTTTTACCTCTAGGTTAGTGTCAGTATTACAGAAAATCGAATGGGTTTAAAACCTCCCTTTGGACACACTGTGACAGCTCTACTGATCAGAAATCATCGTCACAGTCTCTGTAAGAAGCAGCTCATGGATTTTTAGGCTTGGAAACAGTGGAGATGGTGCCCAGCATGCCGGCTACATTCACACCTATGACTTCCTACATTCAAAGCTAACTGAGAAACTCTCTGACAAAAGGAAATGGGCCAAAAGACAGAGCCGGACATTCTTCATGGAACTTCCGACGTCTGTAGCTCATTGCCATCACACGTACACCAGGACCCATCAGCTTCCATGAAGTGGCAGGCGACAGAAAGCAGCTAAGTAAAAGCCTAATAACTACTGACCAACAAACGTGAAACGAAATACCTGGTACACCTTTTTAAGCATGTCACTCATCTATCAGAGGCAAGAAAAGAAAAGACATGAGAGGAAGACTTTATTAATGGAAATAATCTATTTTTAAAAACTAACTTTTCTCAAGACAATGGAAAGTCATTACAGTAAGAGTTTCAGGAGTCGCTACTGATTCTTAAATGAAAATTCCATGAGTAAACCCCTTGAAAAGTCACAGGGAATAGTTCCCCAGGGGATGATGGTGGAGGGAAGACTCTAATTGGCTCATCCTGGAAGTTGCTGGTACGTGGAAAGCCAACTGCAGGTTGCGGGCTCTATGATCTTAGGGTGAGAGCTTGTCTCTCCTGAATCATCTGCAGGGGAATTGCCCGGCAGTGTTTTCTGCCACTGTGTTTAGGACATCAGGGTGCCCTCAGTCCACAAGGCTCCCTCATCAAATAGCAGCAAAGAATCTGCCCTCTAAAGGGGTTTCTTAAGCCCTCTTTTCGGAGGCCTAAGAGAAATGCTCCGCACAGCCACAGCGGGGCAGTGACATGCCACGGAAGGCAGCGGTGGACAGCCCTGTCACCTGGCTGCAGGCAGGCCAGGCTGCAGGACCTGGAGGTGGCTTGCAGAGCCCGAGGGGGGGCACTGCCAGGACGCGCCAGGTGCTAAGGCGGCTCTGGGTTTCAGCCTTTCAGCCGCAGCCACAGACTGCTTCCGCATGTTTGGAAGCTCACCTCCAGATGGAGTGCTTTTTCTTCGTGAAGAATACACAGAAATGGCAAAATCATCTTTTGTCTGGGAGCATTTTTCTGTGTCAACGTGCTTGTTGGCTTTCTCTGGAGTTTGTACATAAAGAACGAACACTCCGAATACATGTTTCACTTCCTAGAGATATTTTGAAACACATATATTCTGCCATGTTTTCTAGAGAACAGATTTGTCATGGCGTTTGTGACAAAGGATAGCATATAAGATTAATTTGAATTTCAGTAGATTTTTTTCCCCCAATAATCCCTGCAAAGGGGAACGGTAATAGTATTTTTCTCTGTGAACCAAACTGTAATACTGAAAAAGAAACAGCGAATGTGCTCCCCCCCCTCCATCTCCATCTGCGTCTTAATTACAAAGAGAAGGTGGATAAACGAAAGCGTCAGCATGGGAATCCATGCCGTTTAGCGTCGTTCCTGACAAGCCGGGTTTACACATGAACGTCAGCTCCGTGGGGTTTTCTCTGCTTGTCTAGGCTGCTGTATTCCCCAGTGCCTGAAAAATGCCTGTCGCGTAGAAGATGCTCACTAAATATTTCCTGACTGTATAAGGTTTCGAGTCAGACTGCCTGGGTGAACTGCAGGGTTGAGCCTCCTTTTCCTCCTGTCTCAGTCGGAGACCCACCGCACGATACAGCTGTGAGTCTTAAGAGGGAACATGTGTCAAATGTCCGACACGGTGCTGAGAACCGAGTAGGAACTCGGTACGTGGTGGTGGTGATGGTGTTAGTTTATAGTGTGAAGAGGTCAGGATCAGTACTTTCCCCCAAACCAGCAAGGGCAGCGCACGCCAATACTGTATAAGCAGGTTCCACTAAGGCAGTGTCTCCCGGCTCTAAGGGTTGGGAAACAGTTGCTAACAAGCCTAGGTTCTGGAAACCCTTGTTCTAGACCTGTTGGGGATTAGAGCCCTGTGCAGACACTTGTTTCTGTCTGAAGGCACTGAAATGAGGTGACCCCTGGAGGTCTAGCCTTATGATCCTATAAATCGATTCAACGCACAGCCCAGGCAGGGATGTGAGGTCGGACGTATTTCGGCGTGCTTGCCAATAAACATCAAGATGAAAGCGCCGTCTGCGTCTTTTCTTCCATCAAGAAGCTTCTTCTAAACCTGGTGCGTGTTTATGTTTGTCTCGCTTTGCCGAAAAGTTTCAGCTGTTGGCCAACCTAGTACCGGCTCAACGGAAGTACAAATCCGCGATCTCCCCTTCCTTCGGCCCAGACAGTAAGAGTCGCGAGGGGACAGTGTCGGGAGACTGACGCGCCCCGCGGTCTGCGTTTATAAAAGCGCAGCCCAGCAAGCATTTGTCAGCAACGTCAGACATGCGGCTCGCAAGTGGACGCAGGGTTACCTTTTCTCGAACCGACTCCCCGGGAACCAGCTGAGGCTCGATGGTAATGAAGAGGGTGATGTAGGAGCCTGCACTCAGGCTTCGCGCAGCGTCAAAACCCCGCTCCAGGATCAGGCTTCGCTCCTTACTGTAGCCCAGAAGAACGGGGGGGATGTCTATTTTAAACGTCCCATCAATCTGTGAAGAACATACGACTTGGTAAACATCCTGGTGGTTTTCCAATGAAAGTTCAAAGCAAGGGCCAGCTCCTCACTGTCTGGTAAGTCTGATAAAGACTGCTTGGACCGGCATTCAAGGCTCCCCCATCTTCCTGGGTGTGTCTCCCTGAGCTCTCACGGGAAGGGCTATTTCCCTGCCTCCTCGCTCTGCGGGTTGATGGAACAGCAGGTCACCTGGGTTCAAATCCTGGATTACACTCCAGGTACTGCAGCTCGTGCGTTTATAAAGAGACAATAACAGGACCTATCCGTAGGGTAGTTCTGGGTGCTGAATGAATAAATGTCCAACACTCAGAAAAATGCCTGGCGTATGCGGGGGCCAGCAGCCCTTCCCCTTTTTCTGGAATGCCCCAGCTTTTCATCCCCCCCTTGCAGAGTATAAATCATTATTTCCAGGCTCAGGTCAGATGGCATCTTCTTCGTGAATTATTTTGTTACCTCGAGCGGCCTCACACAGGGTGTGTGTCTTCCGCTCGTTACTGTGACCATTCTGCCAGACTTTGTAGTCGTGTGCCCATTTGTCACTTTGTTCTGGATACCTGATTTCTCTCTGTGAATAGATCTGCGTAGCACCCCCATTTCTACCACCCTTCTCCAATGTATAGCAGGGTTTTGTATACACAGCAGGTGCTCCATACATGCGGGCTTAATGCACCACTTACATAAAATGACCTGACTTCTGTGGAGGCTCCAAAAGACAGGACTTTCCACTCTTGCATAGTCAACACAACAATAAGTTTCTTAAAGACTGGCTGGTGCAGACAGAATTTGAAATTCACACACTTACAGAGAATCTGATTTTCATTTCAGTCTTTAGTGGCATTTATGTCTCAGGAGAAATAGAGAAAGAAGTTAAACTTTCAATGACTGCACCTTCCAGGGAGGAATTAAATGAGCTGGTGTTTATTTTCCTCCTTACATCGGTGCTTTGCCCCAGAGCCTGCACCGGGGGCAGGTGAGGGGTACAGGGAAAAGGATACAGAAACAATGCCTTAAACATACAGTTGAAATAACCGAGCACATCTGATCTGGGAAATAGGCAGATGGCCGAGAAAGGAACGGGCATTATCTCCAAATAGTTGGAGTGTCAGGACTTAAGACAGGGTTTCTCAGCCTGGGCTCAGCTGATGGGGGTGGGGCTGGCCTGTGCACTGTGGGTGTCTGCAGCATCCCTGGCCTCCACCCACAAGATGCCACTAGCTCCCCCTCTACTTGAGACAACAGTAGTGTCTCCAGATCCTTGCCAAATGTCCCCGTGCGTGCACAGAAGAGCACAAACTTTGGAGTCAAAAACTTTTAAATAAAAAATGTAACAAAATCATTCTCAAAAGTAATACTGAACTGTATAAACCCAAAAGTTGAATAGTTCTTTCTCCTTTTACCAATCTCATTCCCCAGGGAAATGCAATGTGAGCACTGTGGGAAGTGGGTGAAAGCCGCATCCCGCTCTGCTGTGAGGTTTGGGATTTGAGTAGCGACTTCACCTCTCTAGGCTTTTGTTTCTTCACCTGTAAAATGGGGACAATAAAGCCAACTGGGTTGTTGTGAGGCTTTACTGAGGTGACACACAAACTAGCTAGTAATGGCATGTAATACAGTTACTCCTACTGTTATTAGTGGGTCAGGATTCGACTTGTCACGTGTAGCTCCAAGCCAGGGCCCACGAATAGGGAGGCACACAGATTGTGGCGGCACACAGACTATGGCACGGTTCAAGGAAGAAATTTACAACACAGCTACGGCCAAGAGATCAAACTGCCTCATGGAGTAGTGAGTTCCCTGTTTCTAGAGGCACTCAAGCAGAGTATGGATATCACCACAGGACAGTAAAGGAGATTAATTTATCAAGAAGGGATTGGGAGTAATTACCCCTAAGTACCCTTCCAAATGTGAAATTCAGCAATGCCAAAGAACATGGCAGTTTCATTTACAAACTCATGTGCTCTTAAAAATTTTTTTTTTCAGGGGCACCTGGGTGGTGCAGTCATTAAGCGTCTGCCTTCGGCTCAGGGCGTGATCCCGGCGTTATGGGATCGAGCCCCACATCAGGCTCCTCCGCTATGAGCCCGCTTCTTCCTCTCCCACTCCCCCTGCTTGTGTTCCCTCTCTCGCTGGCTGTCTCTCTCTCTGTCAAATAAATAAACAAAATCTTTTTTTTAATTTTTTTTTTCATTTAAGATCTATTCAAAGAGGGACATGCAAATTTTTTGGCCAGCACATCACCGAAGCTTCTCCTGTAGACTGTCCCTTTGTCTAGGGGGAGAATTGTAATTCCAATTATCCTTCAGCTTCCAACCCATCCGAGCCTCAGTCTTGCTGAGGCCTCTGTGGCCTGGGCGACGCCCGGTCATCACGTGTGGACTTAAACCGCGCCGAGTGTAGCGGAGAGAGATTAGCTACAGTCCTGTGGCTCAGAGCCTCCTGTTGCCATGGATTTAATACCGGGCTATTAAAGCCATGGCAGAATCTTTCACTGTCCCGGATTAGAGCTACTAAATCATTCAAGAGTTGTTAACCTAATGGGTCCCCTTCAGCAAAATCACTCACCTCTGAAGAAGGGTGTCTTAGTTGAACGAGTCTCTACTACCCATTTTTCATGTCTGAAACAGGGAGCATTCTAGAAGCATTCATAGAATGCATGGGACTAAACGGGCCGCCGCTGTCCTGACTGTCCCCTTCAAGTTACTTTCAGGCACCCCCCCTCCACTTCTGTCATTTTGACAAGTTTCCGCTTTGTCCTACCTTCCGCTTCACTTCTATTTAAATGTTAGAAAAATCCTCAGATTGGAACAGTCCTACATTACTCCTGACTCTAAGGGAGATCGATGTTTCACAAGCCACGCAAATATGACCCAAGATCAATGGCTTTGTATCTTGCCGACCGCGGCTCACGCGTAGGTTCTCGGTGTGGAGGGTACGGACCCCCCAAGAACGCTGTAACAGGAGCAGTGGGCACAGCTGCTCCCGGGTCCGCTGGAATTCTACTTCGGATGCTTACCTTGGCTTGGAAATATATCGTGCTAAATGGAATTTTCACGCTTCCCAACCAGTGTCTCTCAATACGGGTGTGGATCCCCCTTCCTCTTTCCCGGTCATCCTGCGGGAGGGTGGGAAGCAGTAGCTGTTCAAGAACGTCAGCCGCTCCTGTCCGGCGGGTGCAGCCGAGAGCCCGTGCGCTGGGTTAGACAGAATGAAGTCCCATTCTGGTTCAGACACTTCATCGTTTTGTGACCCTGGGAAAGTCCCTCGACCCCTCTGCACCTCGGTTTCCCCTTCACTAAACTGGAGATTGAACAATCTCCTTCACAGGGTTGTTCTGGAATTAAGAGCACGTATGTAACACACCCAGTGCAATTACTGAAAATCAAAAAGCTACTTCTCTTCCTCCCTTCTCCCTTTCCTGTTGATACGTGTCAAGTCTGAAACACGTCAACCAGCACAAATACAGAGAATGTGTTAGGGACTCCAGTGGGTTCGGGACGTGAACATGGGTGCAGACGTCTTCCTTCAAACTGTGAGCTTACCTCGAGCACGTCGTACAGCACTTCATCAAAAATGTTGATGAAGACGTCGTCTTTCACCGACTGCAAACTGGCCGTGCTGTAATCCCCATTGGGGGCCCTGCAAATGGGCACATGTGACCAGGGACCATGACAATGGGCAAGACAGAAACCATGAGCACTCAAACACCAAAATTTGAAAAATACTCAAATATGTGCATAGACATGAGGATTGAAAGCAGTGCTTTCATTTCAAATATTTACCTTCGTACTGAGACACTATAATGTAATTCGTGTCCTCAGGCTGGAGGCTCCGCACGGAGAGAAGCCCCCTGTCTGCTGGCTTGTCCCACCCAGTCTCGCGTCATCCCCCCAGCCTGCGTGGTGAGCTCTGCAAGGAGCCAGCTGGCTGCGGCTGAGCTGACTCGGGGCGCAGGCCACACGCAAGGGCTCCGGCTGACGTTCCTGCCGGCACGCAGGTTTCCTAAGCAAGGGGGCTCCGGAAGACGCGTCTGCAGCAGACCACTCCCCAGTCTAAACCTCCTGGTGTTAGAAGGCTGCAGGAATGGCCCCTGCCTCTCACTCACTGGCCCACAGGTAACGAAAGCAGCACCGGGCTGAGGTTCATCTCCTGTAATATCACCTGCTCTGCGTCCCGCCAGGCCAGCCCCACACTGGCCTGTTGCATGTATTTCGTTGAGCACCTGCCTTTATGTTTTCTCATTCTTTATGCTCGTTCTGTGCATAATAGCGCTATGTGTCCCTCTCTTCCGACGGAACTAGCTCTAACCCTTGCTCTGTCTCTAAGATACTATGTGGCCTTAAGCCAGTCACCCTCCATCTTCGGGTTTTCATTTCTTTTCTATAAAAGTGGAGTGGTGCACTGCGTAATTTCTAAGGTTGCTTCAAGATCTGAAGTAAGGAGTCTTTTAAATACCTAACATCACTTTCAATTTTAAATGCCTAGGTAGTATTTCTGGTGAGGAAGAAAGTGTAATTATGGAAAGTAGGGAGTTACAAACTGGGGCGTTTACTCGAAGCTTCCAGAGTCGGGGAGCCGAGGAATAATGGAAAAGCAGTGTAGAGGCTGTGGGGTCCAGGGAACAGGAAGCTTGGGGCTACAGGGTGCCAGAGCCTGGACGGGCATGGGGGTGTCCCAACAGGGAACCCGAGTTTCACAAGTTGGACATTTTCCTATTTTACTCTTGACTGGAGTCAGTTGTGGTACCAGAGGAGAGCGTGGGACTCGGGGTCAGACTCCTGGATCTTGTCCCCAGCTCACGAGCTACAGAAACTTTCGCCGTAGTCATTTCCCCTGGGGGCTCCATTTTATTCACGTTTCCTATATCCTGTAGTTCCCAAAAGAGGACCATACGCTTACCTAAAAGGAAGTTCCAGTTCTTCATTCCAGCTAGGGTTTGGTCCTTCAGCTGTAGTTGTGTGGCAAATCGTTCGTTGAAAAGAAACTTCTACAAAAGGACGTACCAAAACCTTAAAGAGAAGAGCAACGAGTTAGAGTCCGTAACAGCTCGCTGAACTATTTTGTCCTTGGCAGAGGTAGAATATACCAAGTGGTGTGTTTCCAAAGAAAATGAAGCAGAAGAGAGACGATACAGTTTCTGGGCAGTTCTGCGGGGGCAAGGACCCACGCTGACGCGCAGTGTCTAGGTACTTCACCTGGCCCAGGGGGTAGTCCGCGCTATGCGTGGGGCTGTGTGTGGTCGGGGAAGCAGCACGCTTCTCGCTGAAAGTCCTTGAAGATCTTGCTGGCTGCTGGAATTTGCTAGGAGGGAGAGAAATGCATGACAGAAATTAACGATGAGCAAAGTCCAGTTAGATACTCAGCAAGATGGCTTCTCCAAAGAGGTATGGCTCTGGTGACACGTTTTCTTTAAATTTGTTGACAGGTCTGAAAGGTTTTAGCATGCTTGGGTCCTCTCCATGACCTCGTGAGGAATACAGCCACCCCAACCTCCACCCCTAGAACTGCATGTCTGGCCGGGATAGAGAAAGAGGTTCTCCCAGGGGGTGCTTGGGTGAGGACTCTGTCTTTCCCCCAACAAATGAGAGCCTCAGTCCCTCTCAAGTAGCAGGATCCTGAGCTCCTGGCCCGCCTGCCCTGTCTCCGTCCATGTCCCCTCCCACTGCATTCATTCCCTGTGACCCTGCACTCTCCAGTCACCTCGAGCTGCACATCCCATGTAAGACCCCTCTGTCTGGGCCTGCCAAGCGTCACTGGGAAAGACACCCTCATGGATTCCTAGCTTGAATTAGGATCTATGGGTCTTGCCCTTTTTCCATTTGAGATTCTTTTTCTTCTTCTTCTTCTTCTTCTTCTTCTTCTTCTTTCTTCTTGAAGGGTGGAGGTAGAGGGGAGGGGGGCAAATGGAGAGGGAGAGAGAGACTTAAGCAGGCTCCACGTCCATCACGGAGCCCGACACTGGGCTCGATCTCATGACCCTGAGATCATGACCCGAGCCGAAATCAAGAGTCGGATGCTTAACCGATTGAGCCATGCAGGTGCCCCAACCCTTTTGGGATTCTTAAAGAAATGAAGGTCATCTGCAGAGAGTCTCTCCCAGATACCTTTCCCCTCCTCCTAACAACACCCCTCGTATTTGCACTGAATTTTACTGTTTACCAAGTATTTCATTTTCCATTACTGGGCAAAGTATAAATTGTCTCTTTCTACCAGACTGTCTTGCCTTTTCACAGATGAGGGTATCAGACAAACCATGAGACAATAAAAGTGGAATATTTAACACAAGTGCTACTAGAGAAATCCTTTTTCTCTCTGGAACACCACTGCTTACAGTATCACACAGACATCTGTGAAGCGCCTACTACTGTATTTGAGGCCCCGTGTTAGACTCTGGAGCTGCACAGACAAATCCAATGCACTTCAGCCCCAACTAGAAGGGCCAGCAGACATGTAAACAAATAATCACAATCCAGTGGGACGCCTGTTAGACCCCAGGGATGGGCATGGGCTGGAAGAGTAGAGAGAGGGAGAGGAGAAACCCTACTGAGTTGGACGCAAGGGCAGGGGGTTGACTCGGGCAGGCCTGATGCGAGCGTTGATGCCTGAGCGTTCTTGATGAGGCTATGCGGAAATGGAGAACACAGAGCATCAACTAAGCTTGCTCGTCATTTGAATGGAATGGTTTAACACTTGAACAACATTCTACAGAGAGCAAAATAAGAGGAACACCTATACATTACTTTAGAAAACAGCTTTTCTTTGCACGGTTGAGCTTTGATGTAGTCAAGGCGAAGGGGTTGGGCTATGGCTCGAGGAAGCAATGCTACGCACAGATTGGAGAGCTTCAATGGACATTTACTAGAGACCAAGTGGTGAGACCAGTTGGTGATGATCAGATGTCCCGTAACGGGTGAAGAGTTAGGCAGTAAAAAAAAGGGGGAGTAAAATTATGGATGGGGGATAAATGTAAAAGGAAGATCCTAGGGAGGAAAGAAGATGCCAAAGGCTGGAAAAGTGCTCTTCGGTGAATCAGACGGCGCTGGATGGCCCTGAACAAGCCACCCGCACGTGTTCCCTTTTGTAAAATGGAGATGTTAATAGTAGTGAGAAGTAAGTGAGATAATATGTACGAAAGAGCCTTAGTATAGTTCGAGGAAGCTGGGGAGCAGGCAGGAAAGGTCAGCCTTCCTCATTACACTGGCAAGGGTACCGGCTGGTAGAAGTTTAATTCTTGCTCTTTCTTTCTTTAATTCTTGTTCATCTCTGTTCTCTAAAAGGGGTGGGAGACTCAGGCTCACCTTACCCTGATTGGGGGGGTCCCCATTGCCCCAGTGTAGTGAAACGTAGTAGGCATCACTCACGTCTCGGAGCAGATAAAAGGGAAATCACATTTTTATGCTCATAGCACGTGTTGTTTAGAACCTAGGACATACACCTTTCGGGTATCTGCCTAGCTCACACCCACTTCTCTGAGAACCATTCCCCACCTTTAGGGCTGGGCCTGGGGACCCTGCCTCTCTGGCCGTAGGTGATTAGACCATGGATCGACACCTGACCCAAGTTAGGACCTTCAGCTTCTCTCCTGAGAAGCCGATGCTTGGGGGGTGGTACCGTGGCTGAAAGGACCACTTCCTTTGTGCGGAGATGGAGCAGACCCACAGATGGAAGCAAAGAGAGACAACGGGGCCTCAGAAGAACCATCTCAGTCTTTTACCGACCACTGTCCACCATGCACTTCAGCTGTACCTCTTAACCTTGAGATCTCTGAGATATTCCCAATAAATCCCTCTCTAGCCTAAATGGACTGGGTTGGTTCTAGTTGGTTCTATTACTCGCAACCAATAGGGTTTTGGCTTTAGTAGGACTGCCCCCACCCCCGGCCCCCATGATCAACAACTACGTTCAAAGTGGGGTGGGCATGCTATAAAGAAGTGAGCCGCTTGGCTGGGGCCCTGCAGTCTCCGTCCCAGGGCCATCGGGAGGGCACTCACCTGGCCGTTGGCTTCCTCACAGGAATGTCGTAAGCCCGGATGACGTTCACCAGCACCTTTATGTCTCCATCCGACAGGGTCTGGGCTGTCACCTTCTTCCGACCTTTTCTCCTTGGCCTTAGTGGTCGCTTTTGTTCTGCCAGCTTGAAAAGGCTTAGCCCCAGAATGCTAATGGTTACAGAACAGGATTAGAACTCTAAGAAAAGGAAAGGTCTGGAAAGCTGTGAGACGATTTCCCAAATTCTCCCCCAAGGGGCCCTCAAAGGCCCCTGGAAAACGCGGTCTTTTTAAGGAGGGTGGGAATTGTCCACAAATTCCCCCGAGATGGGGGAGATCCTCTGGTGTGGGTCCTTAACACTGGTTCTAGCTGCTGCTGACCAGAGGAAGGAAAGTGTGCTTGGGCCCCTCTTGCTTCCCGCCATGTGCGCTGCCGGCTCGTCCCTCGAATGTGCAGGTGCTCTCCTGCTCTTGGCCGTCGCTCGGCCAGGCCAGTCCCGCACACGGGGTACCCTCCCCGCTTCCTCCTCGTCTGCCCTGGGCTGCAGCCGTACCCCTGCAGGGCCGGTGTCTCCTCCCTTCCCCAGGGGCCCAGCCACGCCAGCTGGAAGGGGCGCTCCCCCTCCCGGGTCCCGGAGCACGCGTTAACCTGCTCCATTCACATGGCAGGTGACGGTCACAGCCTTCCCGGCCACTGCCCGGGGTGCCTCGGCCTCTGGAGTTAGACGAGGCCGTGGGACTCCTGGCTCCGCTCTTTGACCTTGGGCAAATTACCTCACCTCTTTGCCTCTGTCTCATCATCTGTAAAAGGGGGATGGTCACTCCGACCTCTCGGGGTGGTGAGGAGGATAAAGGCAGGGGTAGGCCTGCTCTAGCACTGGGCGGATGCCCTAACGTGGCAGCTGTGGGAAAGACCAGGACGCCCAACGGTCGCGATTCTTCAGGAGGAAGGGGCGGGGCGGGGGGAGCCCTCTCGGCTCTCTCCCTCGCACTGAGGTGACAGCTCGCCAGCACTTCCGGGAGGGGGGAGCAGCAGCGGGGTCATGGCGGGAGAAAGGGCCACGGAGCAGGGCCACGGAACAGAAGCACAGACGTGACCCTGGACGCGCGGGCCGACGTGGCGGGCAGACAGATCGGGACAAAGCCGGCCTCGGGCTGCCCGCGGTCGCCTGTCGCCTCCCAGCTGCCGGGCCGCCTCCTTCCGAGGGCCACGTGCCAGCTGGGAGGCCACGCCCTGCCGGCCCCCGCCTGCTCCCCTGGGGTCTTCTAGAGCAGCTGCCATCGACCAGCACCTTCTGTGGCTCCAGCAGGGTGCTGGGCGCCTTACAGAGACTCTCTCTAATCCTGACAAGGGTGACATTTACCCCATTCTTCACAGGAAGAAACTGGAGGCTCTGGGAGGTGACAGGATTTGCGGAAGACTCCTCGGTAAGAGGGACCTGCGGCTGCCACGCGGGTCACTCTGACCAAACAGCCACCTTCTTCCTCTTTTGAAAATACTGACGTACATTTATTTTTGACTCACTTAAAACAAGAGCAGATCCATTACCTGGAAACATAATGGAAAGCTCTGAAAAAGAACTATCCCCCCAAAAAAGACTGCGAGGAGAGTGACATTGCAAATCTCCTTCTCTGTGTGTGACTCAATATCTGCATTTTAGTATTTTTAATTTATTTTTGTTGAGATGTAATTGTCACATAACATTGTGTAAGTTTAAGGCGTACAATGTGTTGGTTCGATACATTTACATATTGAAATATGACTGTCACCGTGGTGTTAGCCAACACCTCTGTAACTTCACATAATTATCTTTTTTTTTTTTTTTTTTTGGTGGGGGGATCAATTAAGATCAAGGCGCTTAGTAACTTTGAAGTATGATCAGTATTGACTATATTCGCTCTGCTGTGGCTGAGATCTCCAGAACTTATTTAATCACTAGTTAGAAGTTTGTACCCTTAAACATCTCCCTGATTTTCCCACCCCCTGGCCACTAGTAACCACTGTTCTATGCTGTTTTTACGAGTTTGGCTTTCTTAGATTCCACATAGAAGTGAGATCATACGGTATTTGTCTTTCTCTGATTTGTCTCACTTAGCATAATGCCCTCAAGGTTCATGTTTTCGCAAATTAAACCCATCTTATTAATCACTCTGCCAGGACACCCACCTAACCCAAACTTGGGGACCCCTGAGGGACATTTTTGCCAGGGGGTCCTAACATGGCACAACCCTTCTCCTTGTCAAAATTCCTCCCGTCCCCCAGAGGTGGCTCTTCTCATGAGACTTTGCAGCCCTGCTAGCAGTCTGCATGGGAACACCTTGGGGGTTGGGACCATTCAATAGAGACACATCTTAGTTTAACATTAAGAACAAACAAACCAAAATTAAAAGAAGAAAGAACATACCCTGAGCCTTCAGAACTTAATGCAGAAAGTAAAGCAGAAAAAGAAAAAGAAAGAAAAGAAATGGAAAAATAGCATGAAAAATCACCATCTATTCTAAAGTATAATTTTCATGACTGAAAAAATACATTCAGTGACTGGACTCTGGGCCTGGAATAAAGAGGAGGGTTTGCGTGGGCATCTGTGGGTACAGCCTCCCTCCTGGATATGGATGGAGGCCAAGCCAAAGAAAGGGGTTGCCATGGATAGACATTTTTTTTTTTTTAAATCTCCTTCTCAACTTGGTGGTGGAGAGAAAGTACATGCATAGGAAATAAACTTTTTAGGAGACCAAGAGATTTAATCACAGGACAGGTCGGGAAGTTAATGCACTGCACAAGACCACCAATATAGAAAGCTATTTTTCATCTTTTATGCCTCCACCTTGAGTTGAGATAACTTGAGGATTATTCTAAGTAACAGGGAGACAATTGAGCAAATGCAATCGAATCCCAGCTTCTATGTAAATATCCATTTTCCCTGCTGCCCCTGCCCCCTCACCAAACGCACAGTAGCTCTCAGCCCCCCACCCCCACCCCGTGGAACCCAAGGCTTGTTCTGAGCCACCCCCTCTGCACCGTGCCTGTGGGGGAGTGAGGGGCAGACTGGAAGGGGGAGGTGGAAAGCAGGAGCGTGTGCAGGAGGGAAATACTGTCAGACGTAATCTGATTGCAGCAGGGAGCTGGCAAAGGCTGGTAGAGCTGACTTGGGCACAGGGGGAGATGAGATGGTGTGTCCTGGGCATGATGGAGAGTGACTCCTGTGACTTGTTCAACAAAAGCCCCCAACTAATGTAACCATAAGGGGTTAATCAGGTTTTACCAGTTCCTAGCATTACTGGGGGCCCAAATGCATACCACACAAGGATAAATATCTTCCATGTACATGAAAAATTTAATATAATACAATAAAAAATTGTAATATAAATATAATTTATAAATAAAATATAAATAAAAAATATTTATAAGAAACAAAAGATTTGTTTGCTTTTTACCTGATATTGGGAACTTCTTCTTCTACGATCAAGTCCGAAAGAAGAAAATGGTGTTTTGCAATCAGGAAACGATTTATCACAGATTCTCTAACCTGAGGACAGACAGGTGTTTTATTTAAAATGTTCCTGGTGCACAGCAAAGGGAATAGTCAACAAAACTAAGAGGCAACCCACGGAATGGGAGAAGAAATTTGCAAATGACATTTCAGATAAAAGGCTGGTATCTAAGATCTATAAAGAACTTATCAAACTCAACACCCAAAAAACAAATAATCCGGCCAAGAAATGGGCAGAAGACATGAACAGACACTTCTCCAAAGAAGACATACAAATAACCAACAGACACATGAAAAAATGTTCAACATCACTAGCCATTAGGGAAATACAAATCAAAACCACAATGAGATACCACCTTACACCAGTTAGAATGGCAAAAATTAACAAGACAGGAAACAAAAAATGTTAGCGAGGATATGGAGAAAGGGGAACCCTCTTACACTGTTGGTGGGAATGCAAACTGGTACAGCCACTCTGGAAAACAGTATGGAGGTTTCTCAAGACGTTAAAAATAGAGCTACCCTACGACCCAGCAATTGCACTACTAGGTATTTATCCCAAAGATATAGATGTAGTGAAAAGAAGGGGCACATACACCCCAATGTTCATAGCAGCAATGTCCACAATAGCCAAACTATGGAAGGAGCCGAGATGCCCTTCAACAGATGAATGGATAAAGAAGATGCGGTTCATATATAAAATGGAATATTACTCAGCCTTCAGAAAGGATGAATACCCACCATTTGCGTCGACATGGATGGAACTGGAGGGGATTACGCCAAGTGTATTAAGTCAAGCAGAGAAAGACAATTATCATATGGTTTCACTCATATGTGGAACATAAGGAATAGCATGGAGGACCACAGGGGAAGGGAGGGACAACTGAATGGGAAGAAATCGGAGAGGGAGACAAACCATGAGAGACTCTGGAGTCTGGGAAACAAACTGAGGGTTACAGAAAGGAGGGGGTAGGGGGATAGGGTAACCGGGTGATGGGTATTAAGGAGGGATAACCACTGATAATAAACTGAGACACATCCTCGTGTTTCCTATGTTCAAAAGATGAAGATGGCTGTTAATTTCATATCTGTAATTATGAGCAAATAAGTCTGGAGAGGTTAAGTGACGTTTAAGTATTCCATAGAGAACTTTGAAGAATAGACACCACCCTCCCCCCAGTGAGAGTGTGCTGGCTGTTTTTTCCCTATGAGGACTCTGTAAAATGATTTTTCTTACCTGTTGGAGGTACTTGGCTACTATGGCCCTATGGGTATCAATGTGGTCCTTGGTTTCAATTACATTTCTGTCTCGTAAACGTTTCTCATAGTCCTAAAATTAAAAAGGAATAATTTTATGATTGTAAATTACTAGTACTCTCCCATGAGAGATTAGGGAATTTATCTTGAGATTAGAGAATTTATCACATGTGGTTTACGTAAGAAATTCTGGTTCTAAACATTTCTTCCACCTTCCTCTTCATTTTTGGTTCAAAATTGACCTTCGATTCAGTATGCAGGTTTTGGAACCGTTGGTTGAACTGCCTTATAAGTAGAAGATAATTCTGTAGGACGATTACAACATCAGCTGTTCGTGGAGGAAGAAAGGAGCCCCAGAGGTAACAGAGTGACTCGCTATAGGTCAAGATGCTAAGCTCACCCAAGCAACTCAGCCAAAGCCTCTGCTCACATTTTTGTCT
This sequence comes from Ursus maritimus, assembly GCF_017311325.1. Taxonomy (NCBI): domain Eukaryota; kingdom Metazoa; phylum Chordata; class Mammalia; order Carnivora; family Ursidae; genus Ursus; species Ursus maritimus. The sequence continues at coordinate 70,968,776 of NW_024426996.1, forward strand.
TTGCTATTTTAAGTAGAGCATTGGCAAAAAATAGTAAACAGCATCTGGCTGCCGCTGACTTGGGTCACCTACTGGGAGGAGAGTAGGGGGGGAATTAGCTTGTCTTCCTAGGCTGCCGACTTTGCTCTCTTTCCATCAGTAAATCCCTCCTGGGCCCAGGAAGCTGACACCTTCTGCTTCAGTCCTTCGCTGGTCACAGCTGAATACCCAGGGTGGAAACTCAAGCCAGCTGTTCCCAAAAATCCCAAGAATTTTTTTTTTAAAGATTTATTTATTTATTTTAGAGAGAGTGTGTGCCCGAGAGTGTGGGGGAGAAGGAGAGGGAGAAAATTCTCAAGCCGACTCCCTGCTCAGCAGAGCCCAACTCCGGCTGGATCCCAGGACCCTGAGAGTACGACCGAAGTTGGAATCAAGAGCCAACCCTTAACCGACTGATCCACCCAGGCGCCCCTAGCGGTTCCCAAGAATTTTAAGCTTGGGATGAGATGGAGAAAGTCCTGCCAGGGTTTGGGTTCTGGATCCAGGTGTCCCTGAGGCACAGACGAACTCCTGCCATTCATGCCTCTTCAGATATTTAACCCTATTTTTGCAGCTCGTCATCCAATAAACTCCCCTTAGGGCCCAAGGTAGCTTAAATTGGCTTTTTATCACTCACCATCACAAATCTGAACGAATACAAAGAAGAACCAAGTAACCAAAAATATTCTCCAATAGTTTTCACACATTCTGCATAAAAAATCATACTGGTACCCATTTCTAATGGCTCTTCATTTGCCTCCTCAAACACTAACTTGCCTGTCTGGCTTTCACTGGCCTCCTGCCTGCTCCCCCCAACACATGCCTATTGCCTGTTGGTCCTCAAAGGCTCCCCACCTGCGGGCCCCACCTCCGCCAAGCCTGTGCGTCCTGCCCACCCACGGGGGCGAAGACCCCCGCAGCTCCCCCCCAGCGCTCACCAAGTGTTGTGCTTGGTAAATACTTAATGGGTTAAAATGGCATTGAATTCCCGACAGGAACAGCGTGGCAGGATAATTTCCCGTAGTAAACCCCTAAGATACTTTTCAACTCTAATTTTTCTTAGTTTATATGTCATTATACTGGGCAAAGCGACTATTTAAACATTAAGTTTAAGGAAAATAATGGAAAGGTTACATTAAGTGCTACAACTGAGAAGCCAGGATTGCTCCTGAGACCATGATAGCGGGAAAGTACACGCGGACGAGCACGGTGCAGAGATATTTTATTGTGCTGTTAACGCCTCCGTGGCAATTTCTTACCTGGAATACTTTCTCCATAATTTCTCGGTCATATGCTGGAATTTGCTTATAATTGCGGAATTCTGGCACCTCTTGGCTTCTAAGACAAAGAAGCCTGAACCGTTTGGATCTATTTAATTCCTCATCTGAAACAAAGTTAAATTCTTGCTGCAGCTGTTCCAGGCGGAAGAACTCAGGGACATAGGATTCGCCGCTGGTCGCCACCTGCAAAAGCCAGAGGAGACGCGGCTTCAGAGCGGCAGGCAGACGGCACCTGGAGAAACCAGCGCGGAGCTTTTGGGAATGGAACCTGAACAGTGTGGGATGGAGACTTGAAACATCCTGCATTTCATTTAAGGACAAAATACATTAAAATATCACAGTAATAAGGCAGATGCTGTTCTATTTCTGTACAAGCTATAAAAAGTACCACAAATCATTTTTCCAAAAAATTTCTAAAGTTCGTTTTTCGGGTATGCATGCTTCCCTCATAGATGTTACGCAAATCTACAGCCTGGAAAGTGAGAGATTTGTGTCAGTGTATTACTAGGTGCCTATTGGAAATAGGATTGCTTATATACACAGTGTATATAAAATCTAATATGTGTATTTAAAATATATTTAAGACATATTGTATATTAAAATACTTAAAGATAACTTAATATGACTTAAAAACATATTTAACAAAATATTTTAAAATATTTAAAAAAATATATTTATGCACACATGTCGATCAGGTCCTAGAATCAGCTGGTCAGCCTCCCTTGCTCCAGGGCCATGCTCTTCTGTCTTTGAACAGCACCTCATGGCACTGGTCAGTGAGTAGAGAGAGCCAGAGACGGTTCTGGGCATCAACCTCCCTACACTGGCACCAAAAGGATGGTTTCAGGGTACCACTGAGAGGCGGAGAAGGCTGGGCTACACTGCCCAGGTGTATGCTTGCCCCTCTGCTGGGGGCTTTGCCAGTGGCACCCCCCTCCTCGCAGAAGGAAAGCCAGGGAGCAGAGATTTGCTGGGGCTTTGCACTGGGAAAGGGGATCCTGCTGTGAAAATCCATTAAAAAGAGACTAGTCAGGGGCGCCTGGGTGGCGCAGTCGTTAAGCGTCTGCCTTCGGCTCAGGGCGTGATCCCGGGATTCTGGGATCGAGCCCCACATCAGGCTCCTCCGCTGGGAGCCTGCTTCTTCCTCTCCCACTCTCCCTGCTTGTGTTCCCTCTCTCACTGGCTGTCTCTATCAAATAAATAAATAAAATCTTTAAAAAAAAAAAAAAAAAGAGACTAGTCAGGAAGGCCATCCCTGGGTCCCGTCCTTCTTTGGGAAGACAAATAGTTAAACAGAAAAACATGGAGGAGATACTTGTACTATATTACTGCTGACTTAAAGATAGTAGTTGAGGGCACCTGGGCGGCTCAGTCAGTTAAGCGTCTGCGTTCGTCTCAGGTCATGATCCTGGGGTCCTGGGATCGAGTTCTGCATTGGGCTCCCTGCTCAGCGGGGAGTCTGCCTCTCCCTCTGTCTCTCCTCCCCCAACTTGTGCTCACTCTCTCTCTCTCTCCCTTGCAAAAATAAATAAATAAAATCTTAAAAAAAGATAGTAATCGAAACATGACTTGAAAACTCTACATGGAATAGACTATACTCTACGTAATACGGCCTGTTCTTTCTAATAGTCACACTAGGAAGTATTGTGTTGGAAGGAGAGCTTATCGAGATAAACACCAAAATAAACCAGAGCTTGCTCTGAGCCTTATCCTAGAAAGTTGAGGGCAGAAATGGACCCCCGCTGATGAACTCACATGACTGAGCGTGATCACAGGACGGGTTGCCGTGGTCACCTTCCAGATCATCGACCTGTCTATTATGATTTTGTGGGAATTATGAACTTGGGCATAGAAACAATTGTATTTGCCACCAAGAAAAATCATTTACTGACTAATGTGGCATTTTATTTACAAATTCACTGAAGAAAGAATTTTGAATGTTATGAGAGACACAAGCAATTTATCTCCGACGTACTGAAATGAACCCTAAATGATAATCTAATTAATCATCAAACAGGCAACCAAACAAAACCACCACCTGTGAAAACACCCCCACCAGCCCTTCCGGGTGTGATGGGCCGAGCACACGCTCTGAAATCAGATCGACTTGGACCCGAGTCCTTACCGGTCACGGGAGCTTGAGCAAGTGACTCTGAGCGGCCGCACTCAGCTTCCTCTCCATAGGAGGGGCCAAGTGGGCCCTCTCTTTAGGGTCTTGCAGAAGTTAGAAGTAAGAGTAACACCACCACCACACGAACAACTACCATTTATTGCACCGATTGTGTGCCCAGCTAAGTGTGTAGATGTAGCAGTGCGCGTCCTTGTGGCCACATTGTGAGAAGCACGAGCCAGACAGGGCCACAGCTGGACCGTAAACCCGTCTTTCAACCAGCCCTCATGGGCTTAAACGCTATCGCACTGGAGAACACCGTGTGGAAGAAAATGTGTGTGAAGGGCTGAACCATTTCTATTATGATCACACCAAGTCGAGAAATGGGAGTGTGCCCACCGCTCTCCTGCCACATTACCGAGATTAGCTGCATCAAAGGGGCGTTGTTGGGGTCGTTCGGGTCGAGCTTGGACTCCGCTGCCCACTTGGCCAACTTTTTCAAGTCCATCAGTCCGGATGTGCCAATAGATGAGATGGCATCCGCCCTCTTCAAAGCACTGGAAAAACAGTGAGTGCCATGAGATGGACATGTCCACAGGGCAGTTTGCCTCCGGCCCACACAATCCCAGGGACAGCATTGCTGAAGGAGACTCATATTGCCTCTGGGGGAAAAGCTGATCATAATGAAGGAGTCGTATCACTTTTCTTTACTTGATGACTTCTATGAAGTATATTATAATTATAGGAGTAATAGAGAAGAGTGAGTGGGGGGAGAAAATACTTGCAAACCACACGTCTGATAAGGAGTTAAGGTTTAAAATACACAGGGGACTCGTAGCTCAATAGGAACAAAACAAAGAATCGAATTAAAAAATGGGCAGAGGACCACAAGAGACATTTCTCCGAAGAAGACATACAGATGGCCAGTGGGGACTTGCAAAGGTGCTCGACATCACTCGCCACCAGGAAAACGCAAATCAAAACCACCGTGAGATATCACCTCACACCTGTTAGAATGGCCATCACCAAAAAGACACGAGATAACAAGTGTTGGTGAGGATGTGGAGAAAAGGGAGCCCTTGTGCACTATTGGCGGGAATGTAAATTGGTACAAACACTGGAAAACACGGGAGGTTTCTCAAGAAATTCAAAGTAGAACTGCCATATGATTCAGTAATTCTGCTTCTGGGCATATATCTGAAGGACTCAAAGTCGCTATCTTAAAGAGGTATCTGCACCCCCAGGTTTATTACAGCATTATTTATAATAGCCCAGACGTGGAAGCAACTTAACTGTCCATCAGTGGAAGCAGAAAGAAAATGTGGTATATATGCAATAGAGTATTACCCAGCCGTAAAAAAGAAGGAATCCTGCCATTTGCAACAATGTGGACAGAGCTCGAGGGCATTATGCTAAGTGAAATAAGTCAGACTGAGCAAGGCTAGATATTGTAGGACCTCACTTATATATGGAATCTAAAAACCCCAAACTCGTGGAAACAGAGAACAGATCGGTGGTTGCCAGAGGTGGGGTGGGGGAGGGGAATGGGTGAAGGGGGTCAAGAGGTCCAAAGTTCCAGTTATACGATAAAGGAGTTCGGGAGATCTAATGTACAGCATGGCGACCATAGTTACCAATACTTTATTTTACATTAAAAAGTTCCTGAGAGAGCAGATCTGAAACGTTCTCATGGCCGGGAAAACAAAATGTGTAACTCTGTGTGGTGACGGCTATAAGGTAGACTTACTTGGGTGATAATTTCACAATAGATACATTTATCAAGTTGTAAATGACATCTTCTTGATGATCAGGTAAGTCCTTTTATTTTATAGTGGAGACACCTGGGGCCTGGAATGGTAGAAGGTCAACTCGAGACACATCTGTTGGGGCAGGACGGAAGCAAGAATCGAGCACAGGCCACCTGGCTCCCGTCGTCCAGGCTGCCTGGACAGGCACCAGCCACAAGGAGGTGGGACCAGCCTAGGGGGGAAATGGGGGAGGCCCAGAGTGCCTTTTCTTCTGTTCTGGGTAGGAACCTAAGGAGCTGGCAAGCAAGGAAGAGATGTGACTGTAGGGACTTTTATAATCACCAGAAGGTTCTACAACCATCCTCATTCACATTGAGGACCACATATACACAACCATATGCTGTGTACTTCCCCCGTCCATCAAATGGGGACAGGAATCCTTCACAGAGTTACTGGAGACATTAAATAAGGCAAAGTGCTTTTTGCTGTTTCTGACACTGCTCAACATCTAATATTTATTAGGCTATGAATATTTTAATTCTTATCTCAAGAACAATAAAAAACCCTGAACATACTGGCACGTGAGAATAAAAGGAAAGAACGTGACATTGCAAGCTTCCCCCTCCCCTGTCATGAATGCAAATGCTGACATTACTCACCAATTTATTATGGACACACATTACCTTCTAAATCCGATGTTCTGCTCTGACAGCGGGGGAATTAAAGGTATCCCATTTTCGCCAATGGCCCATGACACGCTGTTGGACACCTTCCCCGAGGTCATTAGAATCAGTTGATTACTACCGTCTGCTTCAAATGAGAAGGGCACTCCTAGAGAAACACCAGATTACACAGACGTTGAGAGAAAGGGAGTGAGCCCAGCCCTGGCAGGAAGGGACGGGACAGGGCCGGCAGGATGGAACACATCACTCCAGTCAGCATCGCTGAACTTCTTCAGGCAATGACGCTCAGAGCTGGCCGCTTGGTTCTAGCTCTGACAGCAGAATGGAGACCTGATATAATGAATGAGGCCCTTCGGAGTGGGACCATCTGTGGGCCGATTCTGGTTCTGCCACTTAACAGCTGTGCGACCATCAGTTGCTCTGAGCCTTCGTTTCTTCATGTGTAAAATAGGGATAAAGATAGTACGTCGTAAAACAGATGACTATGAACGCGCCCGTTCATTCGCTCAGTCACAGATACGCATCTGAGCTCCTCCTTCAGGACAGGCACTAGTCTAGGTACCGCAGATCGCAGGAAAGAAGCAAACCTGATGAGAATCCCTGTTCGCGAGGAGTTTATATTCTAGCAGGGGAGGCAGGCAATCAAGAAGAGAAGTTAAGAGGAATGTGTGGTACGTTGGAGAGGGATAAATGTGGAGGAGAAACCATAAATTAGGGAACACATAAAGAAAAACAGTCAAATAAAAATAGCAGGAGCGTGCTCACTCCCATATGTCTTTTGGGGGGGATGGGGAAGGGCTGAACTTTTAGATGGAGTGGCTGAGGAGGCTCCATGAGAGGGGACTTTTGGATAAAGGCCTGAAGAAAAGGAGGAAGTGAGACATGCAGATACGTTGGGAAAGAGCATTTTTGGCAGAAGGAACAAGTTCAAGTGTTGGAGGGTGGGGGTGCGCCCAGCACTTAGTACTGGAAGACATGGCCATTCCACAAATCTCTTAAGCGACTGGGCAACAGTGAGCCTCACTTACTTATCTGGCCTCTACCAATTGGAAATTAAGGATAAACAGCCTCAGGGCAGGTTGTTTAATCGACTGAAGGAAGAAAAGATTTTCAAGCACTAAATAAAGCGACTGCATGCCCTGGAGTTCAGTTAATATTAGTAGCACAAAACAGAACCACTATTATGCTGTCATAGCATTTTTGTATTTTTCAAAGATCTTTCCTTCAAAAAAATTTTTAATCTTCAAAATAACCCTAAAAGACATTAAAGGAGGTATCCTTAGATTCATTTTATAAATAAAGAAGATGATATTCAAAGAGACATAATTAATTAGGGTCTCACAGCTTATTAGTGTGAGAGCTGGAACCACAGCCTAGGTCTCCAGACTTTTAGACTGGTGATTGGATTTGAGCCTCAAAGAATTCTTGCAGATACATTTCCAGATATGAGCTCACAATAAAAAAATCACTAGGCACACAGGGAAACAAGCTTCCATGAATAAGAGGCAACAGAATCAGACCAATAAGCAGATAGGTATTGAAATGATCAGATACAGAATGTTAAGAAGTATATGTAATATGTTTTTAAAATTAAAGGAAGTAATGACTAGATAAAAGAAATGAAATGATTGAGAGTCAGAGGAAAGGACAAATGTTATCAGAACTGACCAGACAGACTGGAAAAGAACTAAATAGAATTTCTAGAGGTGAAAAATGCAATAATTAAAATGAACAACTTAGTGATGTGTTTCGATGATTAGACACAGCCAAAGAGTGAACTGATGACTTGGAAGACATATTTAAAGAAGTTTTATGGAATATAGTAGTGAAAAAAAAAAAGATAGCAAGATATATTATAGAGGTTAGGAAACATGGTAAACAGAAAAGGTACATCATATATCTAATCACAATTATAGGGGATAAGTGAGAAGATATTGATTAATAATATCCCTATTATAATTAATTTTTTTCCAAATTTTCAGCCTTAGGAATAAGAATTTTTTATGCACAAACCTTGTCCTCATTTCAAATTATTTTCTTAGAAAAGATTCCTAGAAGAAAAATTAAGGTGTTAAATGCATTTTAAAGGTCTTTATTCCCATTGTCAAACTACTGTATACTTGCCTAGTTAAATGAATTTATTGGCCACCAACAGTATATAAAAAATAACTTTCCAAAAAATTGTATGTCATCATTTTAATTTGAATTTCTGAAAGCAATTTAATAATTATCTGGTTGTCTGAGAATGAAAAAAAAAAAAGCTATCTTCAAAACTGACAGTAAAATCGTGAGCCACTAAGAATAATTAGCTTTCCATACCACTTCCAACTCCCTCGTGGTCCAGTGTCACATGCTGGTTACTGCTAAACTCCACTTCTTCAATGGGAGCCCTTCCAGTGACAACGGTCGTTTCAGGAACAGGCAGAAACACTTCTGCTAGCAAAGTGGTACCACTGTGTCCAACTGTTTCATATACCTGAAATTGAGGAAAAAAAAACAGTCAAATAAAAATAGCAGGAGCGTGCTCACTCCCAGGTATTTAATCCATTCATCTACGTTGATCACTGTTCTAGTCCAGAGCATCCATTTCAGAGTGGAAAAGTTGAGTTGTGTTATTATGGTTCCCATGGAGACTAAATTACACCCTATTTGTGGCCAAGTTGTTGACATCCTGTCCTCTTGTCTGGTCTACTATCTTGGCGTAGAGAGGTTAATCACAGCAGCAGGCTACCACAACGGTTTCCATTTCAAACCAACACATAGGTTATCTGGAGAATGGGCTTCCTCTTTTTCCTGGTTTACGTTATTTTGGAAAGAAATGCCATCAGGTGGAATGGGTCAGATGAAATGGGCATGCCAGTAGATGAATTATTATTTACATGAAACTCAAAGTCAATAGCAGAAGTGTCATATCCAGAAGTACTCTAGAGTAACAGGTTCAAATCTACTATTTAGTAAATCTTTCAAATTCTTTCCTTCAGGGGCTCATTTAATTTGTTGGCTGCTGAAACCCTACCAGCTCCTTCTCAGACCTTCTCCCAAGAGGGAGCCAACTAGACCAACTGCAGCTCTAATTACTGCGATGTGTCTCATTATAACGCCATCGCCGTGAGAGGAAGGATCCAGTGCCCAGGCAACCACAGATTATGAATATACAATGCAGCTTCAGCAGGACTCTTTGGACTCATGGGATCAAATTTCTCTTGTATCCTTGGATCATCTCTCTCTTGTGGTAAGAAGATGACAACATATTCCACAGTTCTGCTGGCTTCTTTCCTGTGTTTTATTCTTTCCCACGAGAGGTCTCTGGCTGGTGCACATTTCTCTAAAATGCTGACTTTGCTCCTTGTATTTTTACTAATTAAATCTTCCTTTTTTTTTTTCTTGTGCAATGGAGTCCCCCTCTTGATTAATACTTTCCACTTACCACTGGGACGCACAAAGACAACACTACAGGTCCTCTCCCCCCACTCCCTTACAGGGCACATGGTATGAATTCTTTTTCAAGGAATGAGGATGAGGATGAATTTGTGCTAGGCTGCCGTCCTGGCCTCATCTTCCTGGTATCCACCAGCTCTCATTTGCCAGATGGCTGGCTGAGCTTAGAGGGGCTACTGGGGCAAAGACAAAGACACAACAACTGAACTCAGGACCCTAGACTTAACAGCACCGTGAGCTATTCTAACAGGCTCTGTGCACCGAGTGACCTGTGATTGTCAGGGCCCACCTGTGCTGAGTGGCCAAGTCCACTTAATTCGGGGCTCAGCAGGAAGCCCATGAATATGCCGCATTCTCTGAATTCGTCTTTACCAGTAAAAAGGTGATATTTTGGTCTCTACTAAAAAACATCTTTTATGGAAAATGTCAAACATTTAATCCTAGAAGAAGAATATAGCATGAACCCATCACTTGGCTTCAAACACCATCAGCTTATGGCCAATCTGGTTTCATCTCTACTGTCATGCTTTCCCCTCTCCACCAATCTTTGGAACTCAGACATCATTTCATCTGTAAATATTTCAATATGTATCTCTACAAGATGAGGATATAAAAAAGCATAGTTATAATACTATTATCGCAGTAATTCCTTCATAATGTCAAATACCAGTAAGTTTCAAATTTCCTTCAGAGTCTCAAAAAATTACTATAAAACTGTTTGAATCAGGATCAAAATATATTCTTTTTTTAAAAAAGATTTTATTTATTTATGTGACAGAGAGACAGCCAGTGAGAGAGGGAACACAGCAGGGGGAGTGGGAGAGGAAGAAGCAGGCACCCAGCAGAGGAGCCCGATGTGGGACTCAATCCTGGAATGCCGGGATCACTCCCTGAGCCAAAGGCAGACGCTTAACGATTGTGCTACCCAGGCGCCCCAGGATCAAAATATATTCTGTACAGTATGACTGACTGATAAGTCCCTCAAGCCTCTATAAATTTATAGGCCACACCCCTCCCTTTTCATAATTTTTAAATTTTTAAATTTCTCTGTATTTAGAACTCTAATGCAAAAAGGAATGCCACTTATTGCTTGCCCCAAACTCCCATAGGAGACTGTGGATTTGTAATCTTACAGAGCTTAAAGAACATGGAGCAGATTATTTTTTCTCGCACAGAAAACCTTGGTTGACCTGTTAAATTATGGACTCACTAGCGTGAAGTTTCAGCCTGAGAAAATGGTATGTTTTCTTTACTTTTTAAAACTTTTTATTTTTTGCCAATATTTTAATTGAGACATCCATTTGTAGGAAGCCCAGTACGGGCTTTTGGTCTGGTATTTTGTTCAATCTTTCATACATTCCTATGAAGGATAGTTTGTGGTGAAGACTAAGCCAGATAATAGACCCAACAATTCTGGATGATGGATTTGAGGCTCTAAGAAGAGAAACTCTTCCAGCCACTTATTTGGTAATTCAAAAAGCTGGGATTTGAATCCACAACTGTTTCACTTTGAAACTCATATATGTTTTTTCTATGTCTTCCTTATGGGCCAGGGACAATCTGAAAGGTGATCAAACAATTAAGAATTCTTTTAAAGCCATAACCATCATCCAGAAAATATAATTAGTTTAGACAATTGGTGAGAAATAATGATTGAAAGAGTATTTAAAATCTGAATGAAAAAACAACAAAAAATGGAAAGACTATGAAAACAGTGTCTAGGGGCTCCTGGGTGGGTCAGTGGGTTAAGCATCCTACTCTTGATCTCAGGGTTGTGAGTTCAAGCCCAGTGTTGGGATCCATGCAGGGCACGGAGGCTACTTTAAAAACAAACTACAAAAAAACAAAACAAAAAACCCCACCAATGTCTATAATCAAAACTTAAAGGATCACCTCAGCATATGCAATCGTGATCAAACGCCTACTGAGCTATGCCTGTCTCAGACTTCTTGGTTGCTCAGAACTCTCAGGAGGGTTGCTGCCCCAGCAAGGCAGGTGTGTCCCAGTCACTCCAGTACAGGTGCTTTAACTCACTGGGCATGAAGAGGGGCAGGTGGGAAGTTGCCACCTGCCACCAATACCCACGTATGTGCCACCACCATACCCTGTGTTTTCCCTAAAGCAACATTTATTCACTCTACCGCAATTTCTTGTTTATGCATTGTCTGTCTCACTGGGCATGGAGATTCCTAAGGACAGGGGTCTTGCTTGAGGTCACTTTGAAGGCCCAGTACCTGCCATCTGGGAATTAATGTATTTAGAATTGAGTATGCTAACTGTTAATAGAAGTAAGGCATTATTATTGCTGCTATTATTATTATTATCATTTTATTTTATTTTATTAAGCCCCAATGTAGGGTTCAAACTCTTGACCCTGAGATCAAGTCACATGCTTGGGACGCCTGGGTGGCTCAGTCAGCTGAGTGTCTGCCTTCGGCTCAGGTCATGATCCCAGGACTCTGGGATAGAGTCCTGCATTGGGCTCCTTGCTCAGCAGGGAGCCTGCTTCTCCCTCTGCCTCTGCTTGCAGCTCCCCCTGCCTGTGCTCTCTCTCTTTTTCTGACAAATAAATAAATAAAATCTTAAAAAAAAAAGTCACATGCTCCACTGACTGAGCCAGCCAGATGCCCCTAGAGGAAAAGCATTAAATGATAAATCCATGGAATGCAATTGTTTTCTTGTCTGAACAGCTGGTATACCTGGTAGTACAGCTCTCAGATTTTCTCACCGTCTTATTTTACTCCCTGTTATTCCTCTTACAGCCTGCAGAGGGCAGTGTGGTGGACAGGACAGGGCAGCCTTGTGTTCCAACAGACCTGAATCCTGACATTGACACTAAGTAGCTACTTGACCTTGGGCACGACATTTCCTGTTTTTTTGTTTGTTTGTTTGTTTTTTCTTTGCTTTTACTGTAAAATGAAGATGTTACTTAAAGCTCTGCAGGAAGACAGTGGTGAAGCACTGGGACATGGATGAAAAGTCTCTTTCCTTCCTTATGAGCTCAATAAATGTTTCTTCTTCTTCCTCTGGGCATGCATGACAATAAGCACCCACATTTTTATAGTACTTTGTGGTTTACTAAGCTTTTTCAGAAACATAATTATACTTCCCAAATATCTTGTTAAATCTTGCTGGTCAACTGATTTTAATAAACTTCATGAAATAAGTATTTCTTTTATTTAAATTAAACAAACTTGTAAGCTCCGTCTTTTCAAGACACTAATTTTTTTTCAAGGAAGACATTAAGTTGTTGAGGTTTTATAGGAATTTTATGGCATATTCCATATTTGTAATGAAATCATCTATATTTGTGGGTCCCCAAAGGCAAGGAGGTGAAAAATGAACTACATTAAGGCTTAAATGCTTTTCAAAAATCAGGAACTAACGAAGTCCTGATATTACTTCAAGTTAAGGGAATAGAAAGCATACCAATAATCAGAAAATACCATTTATGCTGGCAAAACGTTTCAGAAAGTGACATGAGTGCAGTATTTAATATTTCATTAAACCTTGTGTCTCTGACCTTGACTCTCTTACCTTCTACTACTTCAGAATTCCACAATGCTTCAATACTCAATGCAGCGTAAGTGTGTGAAGCATATTTAAAAATAAGAACAAATCCGAATATTTCTCATATACCTTGCATCTCTTTCTGTAACGTAAGAACCCAGTGTTTGCTTATTCAGCTATGTAAGATAAAGTTTCTATATTACATGGACCATTGGCTTTACAAAAACATCTCTGTTAGACTTTAATAATTCATCAAATACTTTATTGTGGAAGGACCACAAGAGTTGCTTCTAAGCTTTTCTGTTTTGGTTTTTATTCCTTGTGGATGTGCCCTGTGCTGGTCATCGTGCTTAGTAATGACCCATAAAACACGCAGTTATTGTAGAAAGGGCATTTCTAGTGGACGTCAGTGGAAATATCCTTGTTCCCAGTCTCTGGAAACACATTCCTATTTAATGTCAGGACAGGAACTAAATGGGGACTTTTGGTGCTGAGTCTTTAGGAGAGAGGCAGTTATGAACTCTAGGGAAGTGGAAGGTTTGCTAATTGAGACTACTGTCTTGGAAGATAATTACCAACTTTTACAATTATTTTATTTTAGTTTTTTAAAAAGATTATTTATTTATTTATTTATTTATTTGAGACAGAGAGAGCGCGTGCATGTAGGGGGAGGGGCAGAGGGAGAGGGACAAGCACGTTCCCCGCTGAGGAAGGAGCCTGATGTGGGGCTGGATCCCAGGACCCTGAGTTCCTGACCTGAGCCGAAGGCAGAGGCGTCACCGACTGGGCCACCCAGGCGCCCATCAACTTTTTTTAATAAGGAAAAATGGACAAAGCCAGAGAAGCATCCAGAAATTTCCCACACTTTTCACTCTGCTTTTTCAAGGTGGCAACAGTTCTGTTTAATGTTAGGCTGCAAAGCTATTTTCAAAAAATCGGAAAATGGGCACCTTGGGCTTGGTGTTTGTAAACAGCTTTCTGTATAATTAAGTTTAACTTTTGTTTTTTTTTCTAAATCAGGGGCTGTCGACCTCAGCATTATTGACATTTCGGGTCGGGTGATTCTTCACTGTGGTGAGCTGTCCTGTACACTGTAGGCTGCTTAGCACCATCCCTGGTCTCAACCCTTCAGAGGTGCCCACCAGCTCCCCACTTGTGATTAAAATGTCTCCAGACACCGCCACATGTCCCCTGGGGTGCCAAATTACCTCTACTTGAGAAGCGCTGCTCTGAGCAAGATGAGAGCTCGTGTGTGTTGGAAGGTGGAATGCTAAGGGAGAAACATGGCAGGAAATGTCATTGAGTTACATTCAGCTCTTCAAAAATGTTTCTGTTGTGTAAAGCAAGGCAACAGTGAATTCAGAACGGCAAACAGATCCACTGCTACCAACTTGAGATTATTGTTAAAAAAAATAATTATTAGGGTGCCTGAGTGGCTCAGTCGGTTAAGCGTCCAACTCTTGATTTTGGCTCAGGTCATGATCTCAGGGTCCTGAGATCAAGCCCCATGTCGGGCTCCATGCTGAGCACAGAGTCTGCTTGCGATGTTCCTTCTCCCTCTGCCCCCCGCCCCCACTGCTCATACATGCTCGCTCTCTCTCAAATAAATAAATAAATCTTTAACAAAATAATTACTGAGTTTTGATTAACATACTATGCTGTATTTCTTCTGGTGGGTGTCCAACATAGTGATGCGACAATTCTGTGCATTACGCAATGCTCACCACGATAGGGGTAGACATTATCTGTTGCCGCACAGCCTTATTACAATATTATTGACTATGCTGTATTTGTCATCTCCGTGACTTATTTATTTTTTAAGTGGAAGATTGTACCTCGTAATGCCCTCCACCTATTTCTTTTATCCCCCCGTCCTCCTCCCTTCTGGCAACTGCCAGTTTGTTCTCTGTATTAATTTAAGAGTTTGTTTCTAATCTAAAATGCAGTTTTTATATTCTTACCTCAAGAAGCTGGAACAGCAACAGAGGGACAGGCCTAATCCACGCACAAGGAAGCAGTTGACCAAAATTAGAGCTGAAATCAATCAAGCAGAAACCAGAAGTACAGTAGAGCAGATCAACAGGACTAGAAGCTGGTTCTTTGAGAGAATCAATAAAATTGACAGACCACTGGCAAGACTTACCCAAAAGAAAAGAGAAAGGACCCAGATTATTAAAATTATGAATGAAAAAGGAGAGGTCACGACGAACACCATTGAAATTGGAAGGATTATTAGAAATTTTTATCAACAGCTATATGCCAATAAACTAAGCAATCTGGAAGAGATGGAATCCTTCCTGGAAACCTATAAACTACCAAGATTGAAACCGGAAGAAATTGATTCCTTAAACAGGCCAATTAATTATGAAGAAATTGAGTCAGTGATAAACAACCTTCCAAATAACAAAACTCCAGGCCCGGATGGTTTTCCTGGGGAATTCTACCAAACATTCAAAGAAGAAATAATACCTATTCTCCTAAAGCTATTTCAAAAAATAGAAACAGAAGGAAAGCTACCAAACTCATTCTATGAGGCCAATATTACCTTGATCCCCAAACCAGGCAAAGACCCCCTCAAAAAGGAGAATTACAGACCGATTTCCCTAATGAATATGGACGCCAAAATCCTCAACAAGATACTTGCTAATAGAATCCAACAGTACATTAAAAGGATTATCCATCACGATCAAGTGGGATTCATACCTGGGATGCAAGCGTGGTTCAATATTCGCAAATCAATCAGCGTGATACATCATATCAACAAGAAAAGACTCAGGAACCATATGATCCTCTCAATCGATGCCGAAAAAGCATTTGACAAAATACAGCATCCTTTCCTGATTAAAACCCTTCAGAGTGTAGGAATAGAAGGTACATTTCTCAATCTCATAAAAGCCATCTATGAAAAGCCTACTGCAAATATTATTCTCAATGGGGAAAAGCTGGAAGCCTTTCCCTTAAGATCAGGAACTCGACAAGGATGCCCACTCTCGCCACTATTATTCAACATAGTACTAGAAGTCCTTGCAACAGCAATCAGACGACAAAAAGGGATCAAAGGTATTCAAATCGGCAAAGAAGAAGTCAAAATGTCTCTCTTTGCAGATGACATGATACTCTATATGGAAAACCCAAAAGAAGCCACTCCCAAACTATTAGAAGTTATAGAGCAATTCAGTAACGTGGTGGGATACAAAATCAATGCTCAGAAATCAGTTGCATTTCTATACACGAATAACGAGACCGAAGAAAGAGAAATTAGGGAATCCATCCCATTTACAATAGCACCAAAAACCATACGTTACCTTGGAATTAACTTAACCAGAGACGTAAAGGACCTATATTCTAGAAACTATAAATCACTCTTGAAAGACATTGAGGAAGACATAAAAAGATGGAAAGATATTCCATGCTCATGGATTGGAAGAATTAACATAGTTAAAATGTCCATGCTACCCAGAGCAATCTACACTTTCAATGCTATCCCGATCAAAATACCGAGGACATTTTTCAAAGAACTGGAACAAATAGTCCTTAAATTTGTATGGAAACAGAAAAGGCCCCGAATCTCCAAGGAACTGTTGAAAAGGAAAAACAAAGCTGGGGGCATCACAATGCCGGATTTCGAGCTGTACTACAAAGCTGTGATCACAAAGACAGCATGGTACTGGCACAAAAACAGACACATAGACCAATGGAACAGAATAGAGAGCCCAGAAATGGACCCTCGGCTCTTTGGGCAACTAATATTTGATAAAGCAGGAAAAAACATCCGGTGGGAAAAAGACAGTCTCTTCAATAAATGGTGCTGGGAAAATTGGACAGCTACATGCAAAAGAATGAAACTTGACCACTCTCTCACACCATACACAAAAATAAACTCCAAATGGATGAAAGACCTCGATGTGAGACAGGAATCCATCAAAATTCTAGAGGAGAACATAGGCAGCAACCTCTACGACATCGGCCAAAGCAACCTTTTTCATGACACATCCCCAAAGGCAAGAGAAACAAAAGATAAAATGAATTTATGGGACTTCATCAAGATTAAAAGTTTCTGCACAGCCAAGGAAACAGTCAGAAAAACTAAGAGGCAGCCCACGGAATGGGAGAATATATTTGCAAATGACACTACAGATAAAGGACTGGTATCCAAGATCTACAAAGAACTTCTCAAACTCAATACACGAGAAACAAATAAACAAATCAAAAAATGGGCAGAAGATATGAACAGACACTTTTCCAATGAAGACATACAAATGGCTAACAGACACATGAAAAAATGTTCAAAATCATTAGCCATCAAGGAAATTCAAATCAAAACCACACTGAGATACCACCTTACGCCAGTTAGAATGGCAAAAATAGACAAGGCAAGAAACAACAATTGTTGGAGAGGATGTGGAGAAAGGGGATCCCTCCTACATTGTTGGTGGGAATGCAAGTTGGTACAGCCACTCTGGAAAACAGTGTGGAGGTCCCTTAAAAAGTTAAAAATTGAGCTACCCTATGATCCAGCCATTGCACTACTGGGTATTTACCCCAAAGATACAGACGTAGTGAAGAGAAGGGCCATATGCACCCCAATGTTCATAGCAGCAATGTCCACAATAGCTAAATTGTGGAAGGAGCCGAGATGCCCTTCAACAGATGACTGGATTAAGAAGTTGTGGTCCATATATACGATGGAATATTACTCAGCTATCAGAAAGAACGAGTTCTCAACATTTGCTACAACATGGACAGCACTGGAGGAGATAATGCTAAGTGAAATAAGTCAAGCAGAGAAAGACAACTATCATATGATTTCTCTCATCTATGGAACATAAGAACTAGGATGATCGGTAGGGGAAGAAAGGGATAAAGAAAGGGGGGGTAATCAGAAGGGGGAATGAAACATGAGAGACTATGGACTATGAGAAACAAACTGAGGACTTCAGAGGGGAGGGGGGTGGGGGAATGGGATAGACCGGTGATGGGTAGTAAGGAGGGCACGTATTGCATGGTGCACTGGGTGTTATACGCAACTAATGAATCATCGAGCCTTACATCGGAAACCGGGGATGTACTGTATGGTGACTAACATAATATAATAAAAAATCATTAAAAAAAATGAGTTTGTTTCTGTTTCTGTTTTGTTTGTATATTTGTCCAGCTTGAGTTGACTTATGAAATTACTATTACTTCTTTTTGGAATATTGTTTGTTTTAACTCAACCATCTGGGGCAGATTTGCCTAACAGTATTTAGAATTGCAGAGATCAGATGAACCTTAGAAATGTAGGGACATTAAAATAGATTAAAAACATTATTCCACTGGGAAGTAGAATTTATACTACATGGTTTAAAATCATGATTCTTTGATTTTAAAACAAAAGAGAACAAACCAGAACAGTTTCACGTCTTGTACTCGGTACTGCTGGATCCAGTACGAGTAGCTGCCCTTTAAGCTGGGCTGCTCGTGATGTTCACGTCTGTCAGTCACCTTGTGGTCCCCGTTTCCCTCAGGGTTGAAGCAAACCCTTCCTAGTCTTGTGCCCACAGACTCCCCTCCTTCACTGAAAAGGTGGAGGGCATCTAAGGGGACGCCACACAGCCTTGTCCTCTATCCCCACCCCCCAGATCGTCATTCCTGCCCCAAAGGAACCTCCCATCATGTCTTGACCCCACCCCTCCCCATATCCCCCGGGGTCTGGCCCCTCTCCCCACCACTTTCCTTTTCATTTTCAAAGTCACCACTCTTTTCTGCACTGGTTGCTTTTCTCATGGCTAACAGACATGCTCAAATCAACACCCTAAAGTAAACCACAATCCCTGTCAAACCCTGATCCATTCCCCTCCTTCTTCTGCCGAGCCTCTGGGAGAGGAGCCTTCCCTCGGCATCTTCCTTTCTTCTCCCCCGGCCCCGCTGGACCTCAGTCACCAGGTCCTCCTGTCACTTCCCCACCGCAGTCTAACTGCTGTGCCCAGGACCCCATCAGGTTCACCTTTCTGTCCCCGCCCCCACCCCATTCCTTGCACAATGTCTATGCGATAAGACACTCGTTGGAGCGAAGGTACAAACCACCGGTGGGCGCAGCGCGATGAGGTGGATATGGGAGCAGGCTGTGGGCGTCGGGGGCTCGGGGCTGGCCCTGCCACCTCCCGGCCGTGTGACCTTAGGACAGGCACGTCTCCGCATGTCAGTGGAACGGGGACCGTGCTACAGCTACCGCGGGACTGCAGTGAAGACGGACGGAGTTCAGGCACAACACAGGGTGCCTGCTGTGTTGCACTCGTCCGGAACTGCGATGCTGATATTAGTAAATAGCCACGCAACTCAACGCGCTGCGATGCCCCACGTTGTTTCCGAAGACCTCTCCTGGAGCGGTTAGCTCGCCAAGTGCGGAGGTAGGTCAAATTTTAGACATTGCTCTTTACCGCTATACCCAACTAATAGGGTGAAATGAGTGTAAAATTTAGAGTCAGACGGGCCTGGGTTTGAATTCTCCTCTGCCTCTTGAGCTGCTCGGTGTTGTGAAGTTACTCTCTCTCTGAAGCTCATCGGGAGAATAATAGAAAATAATAAATAATAGAAAATAATATAAATATTAATAAAGAAATAGAAAATAATAGAAAATCTGTGGTTTCCTTTAGGATAACATCAGACAGCGTTTGTGAAGGACCTGGTCTGGGGCGTTAGGTATGCAATAAGTGTGATTTCTTAGAGATCTTCTCCATTTTCACGCCCCCTGTGCAGTCCAAGCCCGCATCTTCTCGCCCGCAGAGGGCCTCGCCTGGACCCCTGCAACCCGTCCTTCCACTGCAGCCGCTGTCCTTTCTCTGTGCCCTCGGCCGCCTGGCTCCTCGGCTCTGCACACCGTAGGGCCCTGGGTACCTGCTCCCCTTGGCTCCCAGGGTCAGCTTTCAACAGTCTGATTCAGCATCACGCAACTCGAGTCGATAGAGATGCGTGCGTAAAAACGATGTTTGGGACTACTGTCCACCAAGGGCCAGTAGCAACCACGAAAATGGGATGGCCAAGGGCTAATGGAGACACTTCTCCAAATAGGACTGTTTCCCCCGCGCCGATAGTGCACTTCTGCAGACGAGCCGGAGAGATCAGGAGAGGACGTAGGAAGGAACTCAAGTAACCGCCAACTAGGTTCAGTGGAGAAATTCCCTATCTCAGTCCACACGCCAGGAAGATGAAAGCTCAACAGGACTGAGGGAAAGTAACAAGGCTACGAAATGTAAGCAGCAGCCAGCAGTGCAATGTGACTGTTGTCAGTCTGGGGGGTCAGGAAGATGAATGACAAAGAAATAAAGGTAATCATCACAAAACTATTTTATATCCCTCTGTCCCTCTTTCCCTTCCTCCCGTCCCTCCCTCCCTTCCTTTTACAAGGAGAGGGAGAGAGAGAATCCTAAGCAGGCTCCATGCCAGCATGGAGCCTGACGCAGGGCTCGATCCCACGACCCTGAGATCATGACCTGAGCCAAAACTGAGTCTGATGCTTTATCGACTGAGCCACCCAGGTGTCCCCAAACTATTTTATTTCTAAATCAAACTTCATTCTTGTGAAAGGCTAAGCATTTGCTTTGGAAAGACCTCAGAAGTGGAGATTTTTAAGGCCTTTCTGGAGGGACTCTGGGCCTGCTCCTACTCCCCTGTCCCGAGAAGTCTTGCCTCACGTTCCCCTTGGGGCCACCCGTGGTTCCACTCCTTTGTACTGTCGCAGGTCCAGCCACCATGAAGTGCTGGCCATCCCTCCTTTCAAGGTCCCAGTGTTCCAATTAATTCCTTCCGCCTGCTTCCAGTGCTGGGCCCCATCCCATCCCCTTGCTGCTGGCTTTTGGTGCCCACTCTGGCCTTGTCTCCGGCTTCATAGGAACACCCGCGCATTCTTTTTCAAGCCTGGCTTCAGCCTGAGGGTTCAAAACATGCAAGGAATCAAACCCCGCAATTAACACTGTTCCCATCAAGGGTCCCTGACATCCGCACGAGGCCAAGTACTCTTTCTCTGGAGCTCTCTCCTCTTCTCCCCGCTGGATTTAAGGCTCCCGAGCCAGCGCCATGGGGACCCCCCTGGCCCGGGGCTTCCAGTTCTCCACCGCACGCCTGGCCCAGGATTAGACACTCAGTTGGCTCTTAAGCAGCAAACGCGCATGGCTTGGTTGTTGGGTCAGCAACGGATGCGTTATAGTTTTGAGAATCTTGGGACCTTTTCTGAAGTATGCTGGACTCTAAAGTTAGGGATTTGATAACACTGGCATAAACAGATGTGTTTAAGGCAATTTTTCTCCCCTCTTAAAGCAGCCAGTAATTCTTGAACCTTCCCTCATCCCACACTTGCAATTATGTGGAAAATTCCCAAATGGCATAGCTCTCTTCCTAGAGAGTTGAAGTACAATAGCCCTTAAATTAATTTCATCTGTAACTACTCTTCAATCATAAAAATTATGCCATTGAGCCATTATGATATGTGATTGGATCTGTTATCAAATCTCTATAGATAGCTTAAGAACTTAGCCAAGGCTCTTTTAATTTGTAATATTTAAAAGATTACATGATTTGGCTCCTTAGGGCCAAGCTAATTGCCTATGAATATAATCTTGGTATTCCAGATAAAATTTTGCTTGTTTAGTTAAAAGATTTATTTCATCATATTTTAGAGAATTACTTTTTTCACATTACTTAAAAAAACTGTTTTGATTGCAACATCCAAGCAAGCTAATATCCAAGATAGCAAAAAGGAGAGAGGCTGGGAGGCTTCCCTTCCATTTCAGAATATATGTGAAATAAAATACCGGTGATCATGGAAGGTGGAGGATGTCCTTCCTTCTATGGAAATTCAGAAAATGTACGACTGCCCAGCAGAGAAGCTCTCACAGACTGTCAGGGGGTCTGAGCTCTCAGGGGCACCTGCCAAGGGGGCGGGCCTTCTCTCCAATCCTTTGTGCTCTTCTCAGTGGGCTGTCCCCTCCCAGGGCTCCCCTCCTTCCTACTGGCCATATTACCCCCATTATTGTCTGCTGCCCTCCCTCTCTTCACTCTGCCCCTCTATGGGCTTTTTCCTCTTAATGTTGGTCTCCTCACGTCAGCTTTTCCTCTGCAGGGGATGAGTCAAGGAGAGATCTCTAAGGAGGGGGCAAACTCTGAATAACGGGACGCTTTCCTATTCTGTGGCCCTAGTATGGGAGGGACTCCCATGGGGCCTTGAGCAACCCCTCGTTATTCAGGGCAGGTGATAGTAAAGCATCAGGCTGGCTTCTGGGGTTTGTGTCTATGTATTTTCTCCATCAAGTTTTCTTTTTCTTCTCCTCCTCCTCCTCCCCTGTCCCCCTCCCCTTCTTCTCCTTCTCCTTCTCCTTGTCCTCCTCTTCCTAATTCTTCTTTTTAAAGATTTTTACTTATTTATTTGAGAGAGACAGAGATAGCGAGAGAGAGCACATGAGCAGGGAGGGCAGGGAACCTGACATGGGCTCCATCCCAGGACCCTGAGATCATGACCTGAGCCGAAAGCAGACACTTAACCGACTGAGCCACCAGGCGCCCCTCCATCAAGTTTTATTCCTAATTTAGACAGTTTTTCGTGTGCGGTAAATCTTACTTTAAACTGTTTAAGCCACACGGGCTCAGGACTGGAGCAGGAGGGTTCATGTGGGAAGTGGTGAAGATGTGGGGCTTTGGAACCGGTGGGGTGCAACCCTATCCCAAAGGCGTTCAGATTTGAAACCATCCAAAGCCCCTGGTCATCCAAACAGAAGGGCACTGCCCCCAGCTCCTCGCTCACGGAATCCCTGGACAGAAGGCATCTCTTAATCAGGCCTTAGTGGTACAGAGAGTGCTAGATTTTTAAATCTCAGTGTACCTGAAAAGGGCTTGTGTCTTTTGATCCAGGGGCACGGTAGCTCAGGGATGCAAGTAACGATGTGTCTCACGGGCAGTGGCAATGACGTGCAACGCAGTCCCTAGGATCCCAGAGCCCCTCGGACATGGCTTTGCTAAGAGGACAGAAGAAGAGGAGCCCTCGGTGTGCTGCAGGCAGTCAGCAGGGGCCCCGGAGGAGATGGGTGGGAGAGTGGGCGTGAACCTGACGCCGAGAGCCTTGGCGGCTTGGGCTCACCTCCCGGCGCAGAGTGGGGGTGGCTCTGGGTGACTCGGCAGGCTGGCCTTCAGGCGGCATCACCCCAGTTTCACCCTCTGTATCCACACGGCCTCGTAAACCGAGGGGGAAGCAAGTAGAAACTTACAGAGATTATTTTCCCATGGATGATCACCAGAAAGGGAATTTTCTGGCTTTAGGAAAGCTCAGTTTTCCACCAAAGCTCCAAATTCAATCCCCTTTCAAATACCATTTTTTATGTTAACAAAATGTCCTTGCTTTCTCCTCCCGCCCATAGTTAACTTTCAGGTTAGCAGCAAAGTAAGTTCCATTTTTTTTCAAGTTCCACAATACATAAGTTCTTTCTTAAAAATTAGGGTTTTAAAAAAAATTATAGGAGAGACTGGGCCAAGTCAGCTCTAAAACTGAAAAAAACAAAACAAAACACCTTTTTCAATTGTGCAGACGTCAGTGGTATTATCATCATGGCAGAGAATCTGGCTCCAGTCTTGACGCGCTGTGCCGTGTAAGTGAGGACCGTCCTCTGCCCTTGCCACCCCCAGATCACGGATGAAAAGGTACAGGATAAAATTGCCTCAGTCTCTGGGATGATCCCCATCTGAGGTGGTTGACCTTGCTCAGGGCTGACCCTTTCAGGGTCCCCATCCCATTGCTTGGCAGCCCTAATCTCATCCCGAGCATTTCTAGTGTGCTTCCTTCCCATTTCAATAGGGCTCTCTATCTTGGTGGTCTCAAACTTCCTCCACCAGTTTTTTTTAAATCCTCTTTATTTATTTTTTAAAATTTATTTTAGAGAGAGAGAGTGCGTGCATGCGCGAGTTGGGGAGGGGAGGCACAGAGGGAGAGGGAGAGAATCTTAAGCAGACTCTGCTCTGAGCACCAAGCCCGACATGGGGCTCCATCTCACACCCCTGAGATCATGACCTGAACCAAAATCAAGAGCTGGATGCTTAACTGATTGAGCCACCCAGGTGGCCTCCTCTACCAGTTTTTTTTTTTTTTTAAAGATTTTATTTATTTATTTGACAGAGAGACAGCCAGAGAGAGAGGGAACACAAGCAGGGGGAGTGGGAGAGGAAGAAGCAGGCTCTCAGTGGAAGAGCCTGATGTGGGGCTCAATCCCATAACGCCAGGATCACGCCCTGAGCCGAAGGCAGAGGCTCAACGACTTAGCCACCCAGGTGCCCCTAAATATTTTAATAAGGATTCAGCTGTAATGGTACCTGCAGACAATGTCAATTACAACCAATAGGTAGTGGCTGCCTGTAGTGCTCAGTGGGGGAAAAAGACACGAGCAAGTAGTCATTTCTTGCAAGGGTGGTGGATGGGAATGAGGAATTTGTGCATAAATGGTGGATGTGGACTATGTGGGTGGTGGATGGCAAGCAAAGGCGTGTGTGCCAGATATTTGCAACCCTAGTTAACAGGCTATCATAAAAAAGAATTGTTAGCATCACAGGAGAGGACTCACCATGAGAACGGCAAGCATGGACACTGCAGTGGATGAAATAGTGTCCCCTAAAAACTGCTGCCTACCTGGAACCACAGAATGTGACCTTATTTGTAAATAGGGTCTTTATAGATGTAATTAGTTAAACATCGAGATGAGCTCATATGGAATTGCAGTTGGGGAATTGCAGTTGGCCTGAGTCCAGTGAGAATGTCCTTGTAAGAAATAAAAAAGGACACACAGAGATGGGGAGATGGCCACGTGAAGATGGTGGTGGATTGGAGTGATGCTATAAGCCACGGAACACCAAAGGCCACCAAAGCGGAAGAGGCAAGGAAGGATTCTCCGCTAGAGCTTTTGGGGGGAGCATGGCCCTACTGACCGCTAGATTTCAGACCTCAGCGCCTCCAGAGCTGTGAAAGAGTAAGTATCTGTTGTTTTAAGCCACCAAGTTTGAGCAGCTTAATTGGGGCAGCCCTAGGAAACTAAAACAGGCACAGATAAATGTATTATTAATGGTGGGACTTAGATCAGTGGTGATATTTATTTTGGGGGGATCCTATAACCTGTAGCCACCCCATCATAGCCACCTGTGATAATGGGGGTATTGATTTCTGGGGTATATCATGCTAGGATCCAGGTAGACAGCGATATGGAAGTACTCCTCCAGTGAAAAAGCCAGGGACCCCCACCTCTCATCCCCCTTCCCCAACTCGAGGCACACACTGGAGTACTGTGGCCAGTATTTTCAGGAGGTGAGGAGGAAACAGATCTCCTTCGGCCAAGACCATAAGGACAGACGTGCCCATGAGGAGGCTGACCTCCTGTTGACCTTGAAAATCTATCAGGACAACAGCATCACCAACGGATGGCTTAAAACCACCTTGTACATGGACCACCTGGGTGGCTCAGTTGGTTGATCATCCGACTCTTGGTTTTGGCTCAGGTCATGATCTCAGGGTAGTGGGATCGAGCCCCATGTTGGGCTTCCTGCTCAGTGGGAGTCTGCTTCCCCTCCCCCTCTCCCACTGCCCCTCCTCGCTGCATGTGCACTCTCTCTCTCTTTCTCTCTAAAATCAATCAACCAACCAACCAACCAACCAATCAATCTTAAAACCATCTCGTACCTGTGATCACCAAAAAATGCTTGGGACAATGACTATAATTAAAAAGCATACCTGCAATGTTAAACTTTCCGGCCAGTTGAATATTTGCAAGTTGAAAATCTGTCCAAAGTGAACTCGGAAGTCTGCCCCAAGTGGCCGACTTTCGGTCCTGGACACTTCCTTGTCGTTGAAGATCACCTTTAGATATATGGAGCGCCTCTTGACATCCTCCCTTCGCAAGACCTCTGCCCTGCAAAGTGAGACCGATCATAGATGAGGTTAGTCGTTTCTAGGGAAAATTGGAGCATCTGACGAACTGGATACTGAACAGAACAAGATACACTGGAGATGATTCTGCCAGTCACTAGAGCTCTCGTGGTACCAAAACAGCCCCCGGTCTCGAGGAACTTTATATAACAATTTGCGATACAGACTAAGACAGAGGCACTCAGAAGTCCACCAGGGACCCAAGAACTGCAGTCCAAGCACCATTCGCTGTATTACGGTGTCCTTAACTGTTTTCCAAGAAGCCTTATGTTTGCACCCCAAAGTTTTAAGTAAACGGAAACATAGTCCTTGTAAGTACAGTGAATCCAATCCATAAGGGACAGTAGTGATATATATTTGGGTGGGATGTTTTATCCTAAAAATGTAATAGCATATTGTAACAGGTCAAATCCACTTCTCCAAGATTCAAGCTTTTTTTTTTTTTTTTTGACACTTTCCAATGGTGAGTACTCACTGGACACAGGGGATTAAGAACGGTTTTTTTTTTAAAAGGCCACTTGGATTCCAAAAATGTAACCCGGCAAGCCTATCATTCTTGTACCGGGTAATTAAAAAAAAAGTGGAACCCCCAAGAGTAGTCTTTAATTTTATTGTGTATATTTTCAGAAACGCCCACCCAGAGGGCTAGTTATTGGTTAAGTCAATAGCAACTCAAGCTTAGTAAGAACAGGGAACATTGAGAAAAATGAAATAAAATCCAAAGTACACTCAGAGTTTTTTGGGTGGTGAAGTCTTTTTTTTCAATTGCAGTGAGACAGGGGCACCTGGGTGGCTCAGTGGGTTAAGTGTCTGACTTCAGCTCAGGTCATGATCCCAGGGTCCTGGAACTGCACCCTGAGTCAGGCTCCCAGCTCAGTGAGGAATCTCCTTGTCCCGCTGACCCTCCCCCTGCTCGTGCTCTCTTTCTCTCAAATCAATAAATAAAAAAACTTTTAAAATATTAACAAAATAAATTCCAGTGAGACATACACAACGTAACACACCATTTTAACTATTTTTAAGTGGACAGTTCACTGGCATTAAACACATTCACGATGTTATGCATTCATCCCACTAGCCATCTCCAGAAGTTTTCAGCGTCCCAAATAGAAATTTTGTACCCACTGAATTGGGTGGTAGTTTTAACTCTTTACATCTCTGTAATTTGGGCCCACCCCAGGTATAGTAGAATTGCTCCAATGACTTCAACTTTTTTTTCTGTAAAGGAATTAACACCAAATTTCAAGAAGTATTCAAGACACCTAAAGACTCAACTCAGAGATATTTTATAGTTTCTTCCCAGTAACCTCCTGCTACAAAGAGACTTACGATGCCCCTTTCTTCGGCATGATCCCCCTTACATGATGGCCTGATGAGAAGGGCCGATCATGATCACTGGTTTGGGGTAACCTCGGTTATAGTCCCAAATCCCAGTGAAAACCAAGAAATTGAAGACTGAGGTATATATTCTCAGTCAAAATGAGACTCATGACAAAAGATTGCCAAATCAAGCTAAATTTTCCCTTTAAAAAACATGTAATCAAAAAAAAAAAAAAACAAACCCACAAACAACAAACTGTGTAATCACATATTTTGGATGTTCATTTTTTTTTTTTTGTAACACAGCATGCTATTTGTGGCTTGAAAACAGCTAATCCAGTGCTGGGGATAGTTTATTTATGTGTAGTATCTGAGTGCTGTGAAGTTGGGAGAACACAAGAAAAAAGCCATCATTAAAGAATACATTATTGGTACGTTAACGGAAGTTTGAAACTAAGGAGGTTGTAGGAAGTCTTATATGGACATTCTAATGAATCCCCACATCCTAATTATCTCTGAGGGTGACGGCATTTATTGTACATACAGATGTGTGTATGCAAGGCGGAGTTTCTGGCTGTTTCTCTCTTAGGCACCACGTGAATGACTTGAAATATATTTCTTTCTTTTTTTTTGAGAGAGAGAGAGAGCAAGAGAGAGCAAGAGAGAGAGAGAGCACATGTGCGGTGGGAGGGGCAGAGGGAGAGGGAGAGGGAATTTTGAGTAGGCTCCACGCCCAGTGCAGAGCCTAACATGGGGCTCGACCTCACAACACTGAGATCATGACCTGAGCCTAAATCAAGAGTCAGATGCTTAACCAACGGAGCCGTCCAGGCATCCCTAGAAGTGTATTTCTGTCAAATCTGGAGAATCTGCTTCAGATGGCTACAGGGGCTATCCACAGTTCCTCTGCAAGGCTCTCTGGGGGGCCTTCAAAGAGAGAAGCTAGCCCCTGGGGCAGCTGAACCAAGGGCCATGGACAGACCTGCGTGTCCATGCTGGGGAGCAGAGAACGTGCTGCCAGTGGACAGAAGACACCCTGATGTCACAGACAAAGGCTCCAAATCAAAAGCCATGCAGGGAGCACCTGTGACAGGCAGCTTCCCTCAGCGTGCTCCTATGTGGCCCGTGGGGATGCCCAAGGAGGGGAACCATTCGAAATCACCAAAATAAGGACAAATATCTACCAGTTCGTAGAGTTCCCTCTGAGACAGGTTTACAGGGTTCATGACTCTCCTGATCACGCTGTGCTGGGCGGGGGGCGTCTGCTCACCTGGGACACTGCTCGTTGGGACTGATGCTCCCCGCCAGGCTCAGCTCCGGCACCAGTGTGGGCTCCCCAGGCCTTCTCCTGCTCCGGGCTGCCCTCTCCCTCACCTGCTGCTCGACCAGCGCCCGATCGGTGGGCTCTGGGGGGACCGGTTTCACAGGCTCCTCCCCGGGGTATGGCTCTTCTACCTCCCCGTCGGGATGTTCTTCGACGGCTTGCTTCTTTTTCTTCTTCTTGGCCCTCTGTTGGGTAAAAGGCAATCTCATGTCAAGCAGAAATTCTGCAATTTCACTTACGACCACGTCTTCAGAACCAAATGGACGCGGATGCCGACCCAGCTCCGCCTAAAGCCGCTGTGTGTGCTCAGGCAGGCTGCTCAGCTGCTTGACCTCTCTGTGCCTGTTTTCTCGTCTACAGAATGGGGACAATCACAGGAAACTCTTCCCAGGGCTGTTGAGCAGAGGCAATGCCTGGGACGTAGAAAGAGCTTAAAAATGTTAGCTATTCCGGAGATCATTAATATTGACTCTCAAGGCCAAGGACACATCTTGAAAGTAAAGTAAGGCTTGTGGGCGAACTATTGCAAGTTACCTGATCTGTTACTTATTATTATTATTATTATTATTATTATTATTATTATTATTCAATGTTGCCCGGTTATGTGTACAAAGTTGTATCATTTCCCCAGGGAAGCCCAGAAGTGTCAATGCCCTACATTCAATGGCAGACAGAGCAGAGCCAGCAGGGGCCCCAGTCCGCCTGTCCCGTTTCCCTCCTCCGGCCTCAAGAGGCGGCCTCCCAGACCCCTCCTGTCCCCAAGGTCAGCCCTGCTCGAGGCCGAGGGACTTGACAAACCTGGGCTTTCTTCCAGGCTTTCCACTGCTGGTATGCGGCTCTGTACCCTTCCATCTTCTGGTCATACTCTTCCATGTGCTCTTCCAACAACTCACTTATCTCAGCTTGAATTTCTGCCTCAAATGCTTCTTCGTCTGCTTTCTGGTCAACTTTTTCCCTTTAAAACAATTTACAGTACCTTGGTTATTTCTTGAAATGGAGTAACAGAGGAATAATAACAGCAAATACCTGTATGGGGCTTTGCTATGTGACACGTCCTCGTCTGAGAGCTTTGTAACCTGTTCGATGTCAGCCCTGGGAGGCCGATGTCTCAGATCATCTTCATTTTACACACGAGGAGAGATGAAGTGACTTGCCCAAGAACACGCAGCTGTGAGTGGAGGAGCTGGACCGGGAGCCCCGACTATTTACCGCTAAGCAGCGACGCCCCTCAGAGCTAAGTGACCCAGAGCATACAGACTCTACATAGATTCTCAGCCCCGGGGTCGAGTGTCGTAGTTACTAGTGCTTCACGTCTCCGAGGGACCACTTCATTATGTGGCTTCTGAGCCCCCGAAACGACTAGTCTGACTTTGGATTGGCAATTTGAGTTTTTCTTTGATGATTCCGCTGATACTTTATCAGGCGCCCTGCCCAGCCCAAAGCGGTGTTTCCTGCGGTGTGTTCGGCAGGCCATCAGTGCTGTGGGATTTCCTGCCAAAAAACGTGCTGTGGCCCAGTCCCCCCGAGATTAAACAGCTGTGGTGTGGGAATCAGCAGCGTGACTCATCTGGCAGCAGGTGGCAGGCACGCCACACCCAGCTCCTCCCCTCTCTTCCCCAGCACCTTGGGATTGTTGCCGCTCATTGCCTGGGCAGCTCACGTGATCCATGCAGCCTGGCCTGTAGGTTCTACTCCTAAAGCTCCTGCCCCTTCTAGATAAACTTACTCAGGTGCCTCAGGTTGACACAGACTTGCTTCCGTTCACGTGGGGCCTGGTGGTTTAGCAATTAGCAGTTCCCTAAGGCACAGACTCAGCTCTAGGGTACTACTGAAGACATCACTTTGGAAACACAGTGGCCCTGGAAATGTATACACATTGGAGAAATCCGGCTCATCAATTATGCTCCATCTCTGACATACAGAGACCCATTCGCTTTGCTCCCTGTTACTCAGAGGCACCCATAAACTAGTGGAAATTTGATGACTTTTGTAGGGAAAGATTTAAGCTGTATCATAAGGTTCCAGATGAATCAAGAGTGTGAAGAAGGGCGCCTCAAAAGAATTTAGGTGTCAGCTACTTATGGGAGGAAGGGGTGTTAAGTATCATAAAAAGTGTCACCTAGAGGTGACCTTAAGGGCAAATTTCCTATAAAGTTTAGTTTATCTTAAACTGAAGGAAGGAAAGGGAAAACAGGTAAATATTTCTGTTCTGCTTCTGGGTGGGAGGGGCGGCCTGGGAGATGGAATTCGGAAGCTGAAACCCTGGAATTTCTGGGAGACACCCATGGTCTCTGTGGGACAGGCTGAATCTGTTTTCGTCAGCTAATATGAACTCGGGCAGATACCGAGTGGCAGGTGCTCTGTTTGGGACCAGATATCCAACGGTGACCAGATCCCTGCCCTCATAAAGCACAATCTTGTGTTTGTCCTGGGAATGGTAGGATGTTTTCTGAGTCTTAGGAAAATTACCAGCCTAAGAGAAAATCACAATCTGCAGCTATCTTTGGCTGAAACGTGGCTGTCTTTGAAGCAAAGTATCAGATCGTTGCCCACATTTATTACTTTTCATGTCGATGTACAGCACGACACTTACTCTGAAGAAACAATCAGGAAGGGACCAAAACCAACAGCAGAGATGCTCTTCCATGAATAGACAGAATATGGTTTTGTTGTGATAACTGTCCTCTTAGTCGTGTATCAAAGTCTAGTGACTTAGGTAGCATAAGTTATCCAAGCATACTCTCTCCACACCGTACACAAAGATCGATTCCCAAGGGACTAAAGATGAATGAGGAAGGTAAAACTATAAAGATTATAGAGACAATAGACTCAGGGGAAGGATTTCTAAAGCAGCATACCAAAAGCACCGATCGTGAAAGAAAAGATGAACATATTTTTATCTGTTTAAAATTAAGAATTTCTGTCATCAAAAGCAGCAAAACAGAGTAACGAGGCAGCTACAGAGTGCCAGAGGGTGTCTGCAACGCACACCAGCAGCAAGGCCCCCTGTCCAGGATGTGCGCCAAACTCCTACCAATTCTGAAAAGGAAACGAAGACAAACGGTCCAGTTCAAAAATCCACACACGCCTTGAACAGACAGAGGAAATCAAAATGGCCAATTCATGAACGGGAAATATAAGGTCAAGCCGGAGTAAGGTTTGACGGCAGCAGGTGACATGGCTGGTTTGGGTGATAGGGATCTATGGGAACACTGGTCAAAGTATAAACTGGCACAACCACTCTGGAAAGGTGTTTGGATTCGGCATGTGAGTGTCAAGAAGCACATCTCCTAAGACGCAACCATTTCACGTCCAGGTATATTTCGGGAAAGCGCAGGGGCACGTGGCTTAACAGACATGTGTAAGGATCCCTACAGAAGAGCCGTCCGTAAGCTGAGAAACAGAATCAGCTCAAATGTCCATCAACAGCGAAATGGACAAATTTTGTTATGTTCATCTAATGAATTAATACAAAGCAAAGAAAACAAATGAACTCGAGCGAGCCATGCGCTATAAAATAAATTAATCTCACACAGTAGTGAAGAATGCACTAAAGGGTAGACGCAACCTACTTCCGTTTGCGGATACGTGAAAAACAGGTGATATTAAACTACATTTTCTTAGGAATTACACATAGATGGCAAACCTGTAAGTAGAAACAAGGAAATGCTGA
The DNA here is from genome assembly GCF_017311325.1 of Ursus maritimus. NCBI lineage: Eukaryota > Metazoa > Chordata > Mammalia > Carnivora > Ursidae > Ursus > Ursus maritimus. The sequence continues at coordinate 71,000,811 of NW_024426996.1, forward strand.
TCATAGAAATCTGGAAAATGTTTACTTCTGGGATAGAGGAGAGAGTAGTTGGGGTTAGGAATACAGGGGCTGCCCAGATACTGGTAATGTCCTATCTCTTAACATGGGGAGTGGTTACATCATTATTTATTCGTTTTCTTAGTTGTTATTATTATTTATTAATTATTTATTCATGATTATTTTTTACGCATTTTCTCCATGCATGATATAGCCCAATAAAACAACTTTTGGAAAAAAGCTTACTTTCTCAAAACAAGTTTCAAGGGTGTATTCGTAAACCTCTGAAATTCTCGAAGGGATTTCATCTCCTTCCAAACTTTTATGATGGTTTTAAGCAATGTTCGATCTTTCTCTTGTTCAGCGTCACGCAGTTTTCTTGTTTGCCTAGAAGACAGAATACGTTATTATTATTATTGTATATTAAAAAGTTATTTAGAGGGGTTTGCACTTAAAAAAAGAAACTAATAATGCTGCAGTGACTGTACATTTCATTTGATACCTACGATACTTCTTAAAGTACTGGAAATCCAAGGATATGAATGGAAATTTGAAGACAACAGGATGCTATGTTTCGAGAGGTGATTTGATTTCGTTTTCCCAAGTGAATCTGACTTCAATTAAACTAAATTACCTTCTAAACTTCTTATTATACTATGCACCCTTAGGCAAACAGCCACCTTTGAAGTTATAAAAATAAGAGACCCAGTAAACTCAGTTCTCGTGGACTAAATTACTGAACACATAAGAAAGCATATTGTCATCCTAGTTAACACCAAACATATTGAAGTCTGTCTCTGTTAATACAAATCACAAGTTCTACATTTAGGAGATGAAGTAATGTCACAGGCTGCCTGGGAGAGTTTTCTAACTAGATGAACAACATTTCAGGTTCATCTGAAGAGGCACCCGTTGGAAATGCTTTCGTGTTTATTCCCATTATTTAAAGCTCGTGGGAATTATTTAATGCCTTACTTTAAGCCCTCTTATGAATGACACTCAAATCCAGAACCCAAATGTACTCTATTATGCTATTAATGATTTAGTTAATTAGATAATTTTTCTTTTTTTGAGCAAGTACCAGGTGTCACTCCAGGTGACTCCAGACACCAGATTGGAGGTGTCTGTGTCCTCAGGGAATTTACCCTTTGGCTCAGGAGTTAGACACATAGATAAATGACGACAACATGCAGTGTGAGATTTGCCTAAGAGAGCGCCCTCGTACGCCACGGAGGCAGGCTCTCATGAACTAGCACAGCCTGACCTCCGGAAGGAAGGCTCGAGTCTGGAGGCTGTACCCGTGATGACTCAGCCTGTGGAGGTGTACAGAGAAGCACAGATGCCTAGGTTTCTAATCATTCAACTGCTGGCTCTGGAAAAGGAAGATGGTGGGCGATGACAGAGAGGCAGTGGTTGGATGGCCAAGATTCAGGACTCTCTGAGGACCTCACAGAATGAAGAAGCGATGAACTAAGAAACATTTTTCTTCTTCTTCTTCTTTTTCAAGATTTTATTTATTTATTTGAGAGAGAGAAAGAAAGAGAGTGAGTGCACACAAATAGGGAGGAGGGGCAGAGGGGGAAGCAGGCTCCCCGCTGAACAGGGAGCCCAACGAGGTGATCGATCCCAGGACCCTGAGATCATGACCTGAGCCAAAGGCAGACGCTTCACCGACTGAGCCGCCCAGATGCCCCAAGAAACGTCCTTGAAAAGCGGTAAGGCATGTAGTTAAGGGCACAGATGTTGGAATCAGACTCTGTAGGTTGAAATCCTGATTCTATCAGTTGGTAGCTGGCCTCGGGCAAACAACTTAACTTCTCCATGCCTCACCTGTAAACTAGGGACGCTAACAGAATGTACTTCACAGAGTTGTGGAGAGGAGTAAGTTAATACAGGAACCGTGCCTGACATCTGGTTAGTGGCCCACAAATACCTGTGATCCACGAGCATCAAGCGGTCTGACATTCTCTTATGCCTTCAGCTGCTCCCTCCCTGCCTCCATTTGAAAACTGCAATAGAAAATTATTTCACTGAGTTATGGGTCACCTTAAGGCTTTCTGATATATTTTCTATTTCCTTTTTTAGTACCTGACAAGAGTTTCTCAGAAATGCTAAAAAGGAACTCTTAGCAAGAAAAATTTGACAGGTGAGCTAAAGGAGAAAGCATCACAAAAGAATACTTAATGACAAATTGCGGCCAGAGCTCTGGAGGAGAAGGAAAAGGCAGCTTTGCTCAGGGAGTCAGGTAATCCTTTTCTGCAACCTGGTGCGGATGGGGTCCAGAGTGTGGAAGGAGTTTCAACCCAGAGGTGAACCTCTGGGAGCCACTAGCTTCTGGATGATCTTTCCAACCACAGGACTGGATTCGAATCTCAGGAGAAAATGCAAGGTAATAAAGAAAACAAAAAGAAAAAATTTGTGAAGAACTTTGGAAGCCAGGCAGAGGAGAATAAGTAGACAAAGGACGGTGGGGAGGACAGGGGGCAGGAGAGGGGTGAGGACATCCAAGACAGTGTGGCGTAGGGAGGGGAAGGGAAGAAGTAAGTCACACCAGGCCCCTCTGGTGACCATGTTCCTCGCCGTCAAGAGGCCAGGAGGGGCTTAGCGAGGTGGAGGCGTCTGGGCCCTGTGGCAAGATCAGCCTCCAGGAAAGGTGGGTGGGCCAATGAGGACGGGCTCAAGTGCCCGAGAGGCGAGGGAGTAGAGCAGCAAGAATGCTAGTGTTTTCCACAAGTTTGGCTGTGAAGGAAAATACAGAGAGAGAGTAGGAGCCACATGGGGATCTAGAGTCATATTTTTATTTGTTCAACTTTGAGTAGGTCTGAGGGTAAAGACCCAGTCGAGAGAGTTAAATACAGTGTTTCCCTGTCTTGCATGAATACGCATGCTTCGTTCTGTAACTAGCTGGTTCCAAGTCATGGACAAGTGATGCGGCAGGATGCCATTTATAGAAAGTAAGACAGAGAATGCCTGCCGTGCTGGGGGCAGAGGTGAGCGGCCCTGCCTCGGACTCCGCGGACGGCCGGTGGGGGCTCACAGGGACGCTGGTCAGCAGCAGGTGGGAATCCCCGTGAGGGCACAGCCAGGAGCAGGCCATCTGCTTCGATTTGTTTTAATAATAGTGAAACATCAGGAAAAGACTAAAATCCACTCTCTTACTGGGCCAGAAATGCTGGATCGCAGAGGCGTTCATCTCCAGGGGCAGCGGAAAGACTGCCCTGGGTCTGCACGGTCTGTCGGTCTATCACACGTTTCCGCCAGTTTTCGAATAAATATGAATCCCTATAAAACCACTACTGTATTCAGGACAGCTTTTGTCACTTTTCTTACCCAATGTATGCTCAAGCAAAAATTATTTTCACAAGGAGGCTGCACTGTGGGCTTTCTTTTTTAAGCATAAATAAGAATTTTCCTTTTAAAACATACTCTTCATACTTTTACAGTGACAGTATCTCAACATCACTAATTTCCACTTTGCTAGAGGAATTTCCAACTCAAAGCTAGATTGTAAAAAGAAAAGTATACATTTAAAGTCCTTGACTTATAAATTCCTGTTCTAAGAATTCATTCTGTGGAAATACTCATGCACACAGGAATGTCAATTACGAGTGCAGTTTCTATAATAAAAAATAGGAATAATACAAATGCCTATCAACAGGGAACATAATATCTCTGTAATGTCAGTTTTTAAATAGTGATACAGGGGCACCTGGGTGGTGCAGCTGGCTAAGCATACCACTCTTAGTGTCGGCTCAGGTCAGGCTCAGAGTCTTGGCATCCAGCCCCAGGTCAGGCTTTGCGCTCAGCGGGGAGTCCGCTTGCGATTCTCGCTCCCTCTGCCCCTCCCCCCTGTGTTGGTGGGCGCGTGCCTGTGCCTGCGTGCACGCTCTCTCTCTAAAATAAATAAATCTTGAAGAATAAGTAAGGATGCAAACCTAGATGTAGCATAAAAGGAAAGGGTCTGAGATGTATTTTACGTAGAAAAGCCAGTTGTGAGATGGTAAATGCAATAGGATTCCTTAAAAAAATAACATCTAGACAGACGACCGCATCTGTGCATGTAGTCATGAGTTCATACACACATAGGTGAATACACATGTGGGAGAACCAGCAGAACTCTGTTAGCACGATTTCCCCCAAGGGATGGGACTCTAGACGATACTCATCTACATTACGTATTTCCTTATTGTTTGGCAACAATCCAGGTTTTAATTTCTGAATTTTAATTATGAAAAATTCCAAGAAAGAGGAAAGTCCACGTCATAAGTCATTAGGACACTTGTTTAGATTTTGCCACATTTACTCAGGGCTTTTTGTTTTCGTCTCAAATGTTATAGTGACATTACTTGGATTGCATTCCCTTCTCTCCCTCCCTGGAATTGGCACGTGTGTCTTTTCTGTCTGTCGGTACCACACACGTGTGTACGTACAACACACAAGTGTTGTGTTGGGGAGTCTTTAGGGTTCACGAGCCGTATCCCATGGTGAGTGTCCTCTTACACCTGGATGTTGTCGTTCAACATCGTTTTCTCCATCTCGGTACACGCAGATCTAATTCAGTCCATTTAACCGTGCTACAGATGTTCAGAGTGAGACCATACCAGACGCGGTCATTCTGGTATGGGGTCATTCCCAGCTCCTTACTTTTTTTTTTTTTTAAATTTTTTTTATTATATTATGTTAGTCACCATACAGTACCTCCCTGGTTTTTGATGTAAAGTTCCATGATTCATTACTTGCGTATAACACCCAGTGCACCATGCAATATGTGCCCCCCCACCACCTGTCACCAGCCTATCCCATTCCTCCACCTCCTTCCCTCTGAAGCCCTCAGTTTGTTTCTCAGAGTCCATAGTCTCTCATGCTTCATTCCCCCTTCTGATTACCCCCCTTTCTTTATCCCTTTCTTCCCCTACCGATCTTCCTAGTTCTTATGTTCCATAGATGAGTGAAACCATATGATAATTGTCTTTCTCTGCTTGACTTATTTCACTTAGCATTATCTCCTCCAGTGCCGTCCACGTTGCAGCAAATGTTGAGAACTTGTTCTTTCTGATAGCTGAGTAATATTCCATTGTATATATGGACCACAACTTCTTAATCCAGTCATCTGTTGAAGGGCATTGGGCTCCTTCCATGATTTAGCTATTGTGGACAATGCTGCTATGAACACTGGGGTGCATATGACCCTTCTCTTCACTACGTCTGTATCTTTGGGGTAAATACCCAGTAGTGCAATGCCCAGCTCCTTACTTTTGTAAATGATGCTGCGAATTCCTTACACGCTACACGTGTCCGTGGGCACACGTGCATGTAGCTCTTAGAGTACACACGTTGGAAACAGAATTTTCTGGGTCCCAGCTGATGGGCATTTCCATGCTTTGCTAGCCTATGGCCAGGCCGCTCTCTAAAGTGGTGGTTGTAGGGACACCTGGGTGGCTCAGTCGGTTAAGTGTCTGCCTTCAGCTCAGGACATGGTCCCAGGGTCCTAGGATTGAACCCCGTACAGGGCTCCCTGCTCAATGGGGAGGCTCCTTCTCCGTCTCCCACTCCCCCTGCTTGCGCTCTCTCTCTCTCTCTCTCCTCTCTCTGTCAAATAAATAAATAAAATCTTGAAAAAAAAAATGGTGGCTGTAGTAATGTTTGTTTACACCAGTGGAGTGAGTTACAATATCCTACATTCTTATTCTCTCCTTGGACTTCAAATTTGGTGTTAATAGGATGGATATATCTCATTACTTCATTTAGCTTAATTGCTCATGCATTCAGTGCACTTGGAAAAACTGAAAAAAGCTTTCAGCAAGTACACAGCTAACAAGAACAACAACAACAAAATAAGTAGAAGTTACAATTACAGACTTTACTCACCGAATTTCAGATTTATACTCATTGATGGCTTTTTGGGTTGTATCAAGGGATTTATGAGGTTTTGCTGGATTCAGTCCTGTCTGAACTGCATTTCTTAGAGCTTGGAGCTGAAAAAAATACGGATACATGTTTTGAGTTAGAGACTCTACCACCTACTGCAAATTATGTGCTTTCAACCACCCACTTGGCCAGGGCAAAAAATGTCAGCAAAGCTGTGAATGGCTGTGCAAGCCTCCAGCTGTTCCCACACTTTCCCCACAACGAACTCTGACAGAGAGCTCTTTCTTCTAGTCTTAAAAAAGAAAAGGTATAATAAAGGACAAGATATGTCTGTCCCTGTTCTGTAGCCCAGATAATTAAGTTGCTCAGAACAATTGTTGCTTTTATGTGTGTGTCTCAGAAATAAGGTTTCTTTCAAGGCCAACGGTGGATCTTTCTGGGTCCTGGGATATTTTTGTGAACAGATCACACACCTATAGACTCAAAAGGAGGTAATGTGGCGTTATCTCTTATTTGGGTAGCAGGTTTTAAAGTCAGGGTGTGGGATTAAAATTGCCTGTAGTTAAAATTACTTAAGAAAATCCCATGGGATGGCGTCACATTGGAAATAAGTGCCAAACAGAGAGACATTTCTTTGAGCATCATTGGAAACAAATGACTTGTGTTTGGGTACCACGTTATGGCAAATTGCATGTAAAGATGAGAAGGTCTCTAAAGACAGAGAGATTCTCAGGCCATGAATGGTCTCAGCATCTGAGGTCACCCAAGCAAGACACAGCTACGTACCTTCCATTAAATGCCCGCTCCCTGGTAGGCGAGATTACTTGCACGGTTTGCACAAACCTTTCCCTTTAAGCCAAATGGGTGCCACTGAATTTGCACACGTGCAATGTACATTGTCATAGCCTTCCGTCAGCCTACAGGTGGAACAATCTGTCACACATCCTAGGCCGAGGGGGCATGCGTAAGAGGGGCATGAACCTTTGCTGCAGGCTGGTGTCTTTGTTGCTTGGGTTCATCAGAGGAACCAACCCCGTCAACAGTAAGAATGGAAGACTGTACCTTATCAGTAAGGAATTTTGCCTTGTTTCTCTGGTGTCTTGCAAGGTACTGGTCATATAATTGGGCCAGCTTGGCTGCCAAAACATGCTCTCGGCTAAAACAGGGATGATGAGTGAAGATTAACCCTGAAATATCAATGTCCAGTTGGAAATTTCCAGGGGGGTCTCCAGATCCAATCATGTGCTGACTTCTGTGGACATATTTTACTGCCTGTTAAAGAGAGCAGAGCATGGCGGGGGGCAGTTAAAGCACTCACTGGATAATGGTGATCTAATGTGCAATGGACAACAGCCAGATGTGCCAGCATCCACACGTAGGAATATATGAGTTTATTTCTTTTCAGCCATTCCATTTCATATTTCCCACCTTTCCCCAGATCAGTAGACTATTAACATATACTTAGGACTTACGATTTCCTTTAGGACTTCAACATAGTGTATCTTCATTTATTTTAATCAAATAACATGTCTTCTCTTATAAAATAACATTCAGCCTGTCTTTGATGAGAAGACCAACAGATTTTTTGCTTAAAAAATAAATGTCCTTGTAGAACCGTGATATGTTTACAAATGGTAGGCTTGAATAGGAAAGGATCGACTCTATCTCAGTACCTTCCAGACTATGCTGAGTTGAGTCTCCATTTGCATTGAGAGGGAGGGAAGGCCACCACTGCGGGGATCATATTCCACTGTTATTTCATGTCTTATAAAAGCCCTAGTTCTGATCATTAATATCCTTACACTTCAGACTGCCACGATGGAGGGCATAATTTCTTTTTTCTTTTGTTCAGATAAAAGTATTCAATTATAACCCACATTTGTGTTAGAAGTTGTTTTTTTGTTTTTTGTTTTTTTTAAGAGAGGGTGAGCAGGGGTGGAGGGTGGGCAGAAGGAGAAGGAGAATCCCAAGCAGGCTCCACACCCAGCGTCCCCACCTGATAAGGGGCTCAATCCCATAACCCTGAAATCATGACCTGAGCCAAAATCAAGAGTTGGACACATAACCGACTGAGCCACCCGGGCGCCCCCCTGTTAGAAATTTTTCATCTGCACGTGGCCACTGTGTGTCTTATGATCACCCAGACTGCTGAGATTAATTAAAAAATTTCCACCTCACAAGAACATGTACAACTAAACATCATTCTAGAGACTTAATAGAAAATTCCTCTCTAATTGCTTTGCTCCTGCTGGTTCTTGCTTTGCTTTTCCCCTTGCCATGGGGTTCCAGAGTTATGAGGTCACTCAGGGTGCGGCTCTCAGGTTCCATCTTGCAGTCTTCTTGGTATGAGTAGGTAATGTGGGTAGCGTGGTCCAGTTTACCTGAAATGTTGCCCAGGACATCTGTGCTTCATTTCCCCTACCCCAAATCTGCACTAGCCCATGGCCAAATGCCTGCTGGTGGTCTCTGCCTGAGGCTCAGCTCAACCACATAAAAAAAGCCTCCAGGACCGTCGTAGTCACTGGGCTAGACTGCTCAAAAGAGCCCAACTCTCTTCCTATTAAGGAGAAAGACTCCCGGTTCCTTGTCTTTCTTTTTGTTGTATTTATTTTCTTTTACTATATACTGAGAATGATCATGAAAATATTGGAAATAATTTCTTCTAAGAATAAATGATATTTATAGAACATATTATTCCAATCTTGAAATTGATTTGATTCTTCATTTTTCAACTGAAAACCAAAACTCGAAACTATCAGAGGTGACGCAAATGGATTACGTGCCGATGTTCTTGGTGTGTGCGGCAACGCGTGACAATGGAGCAAGGAATTTAAAAGCTGTAGAGGGGCGCCTGGGTGGCTCAGTCGGTTGAGGGACTGACGCTTGGTTTTGGCTCAGGTCATGATCTTGGGATCCCGGGATCGAGCCCCTAGTTGGGCTCTGCACTCAGCAGGGAGTCTGCTTCTCTCTCCTCCTCCTTTTACCCCTGCCCCTGCTCATGCACTGTCTCTCTAAAATAAATAAATAAATCTTTAAAAAAATTTAAAAAAATGAAAGTTGTATAGAAAAAGAATAAATCATTGGTGGGATTAAAATACAAGCCTCTATTTTTGCCCTGGGAAAATAACAGGACCAGAGTCTGAATCCAGCCCGGAGCCTGCAGTAGATTCTGTAGCTGTTGTCCTCTCTGGAAGCTTTCTCATTCCTGGAATCTTCGGGGCATGAGGTGGGCGGTCACATGTCCCACGTACAACTGACCAGTTCGTCCTTGCTATTGATAATGTGAACCTTGGAGGAAAAGATAGAATCCTTTCCCCTGGAGTTGTTCAGCTTAGATTATCAAGGGTCCTATCTCCTATCACATGGAGAATTCTGGTCTGTCTGCGATAGGAGGGAATGAAGCCAGTCAACATTCAAGGAGAACCAGAGAAGAGAGAGGTAGAGAGAGAGACAGCCCCAGAGATCCTGATTCCCAAAGTCCCTCCTTCATGTTTATGATTCATCTCCAGATCCTTCCCAGTTTTATGGGCCACCAAATTCTCTCTTTACTTAAGCTAGTTTGTTTTAGTTTTTATCATTTGCAACCCAAAGAGTATTGGCAAATGTGGTGCTTGTAACAGAGTAGGTGACCAATGCTCTGTGAAACATGGTTGAGAATGGGGGAGGGGGAAGCGGTAATCTTACCAAGTGGTAATTAACAAGGAAGTTGGAATCACGGTAAATTCCTCAAAATAGTAAGCAGTTTTGCAAAGGGGAGGCTCCTCCACACATACGTCCCAGGAATGTCATGCCGACTTCTAATCACAGAATCTTTAATTTTTTTTTTTAAATGTAAACTCTGTGCTCAACGTGGGGCTCAAACTCATGACCCTGAGATCAAGAGTCACATGCTCTACAGACTGAGCCAGCCAGGTACCCCCCTGGCAGGACCTGTAACACTTGACATTTGTGTCTACCCACACCGGGGACAGTCTGAGGTCAACTTTGAATATTGCTACCTCTACGTTCTCTGAGTTTAGGACAACTGAGAATATAGCAGACTTTCAGTTAAGGATAGGAAGAATAAAAATAAAAGAAGGAAGACAGGAGGGAAGAAGGAAAGGTGGAAGGTAGGAAGGAACGGAAGATGGCAGGAAGGGAGGGAAGGAGGAAGGGAGGCAAGAGGGAGGCTGTTGGGATTGCTTTCAACAACGCTAACCCTACTTTGCCATCAGGATTAGGCGAACTGCATTTTGTGTTGTTTATGTCTGACGTGCAATGTCCCCTTGGCATTTTTATTTTTTAAGTTTTGGAATAGTTCCGTCTTAAGAGGTATTCAATTGCATTCTTTCTCATTTGACGTTTAACTTTTTTCTTTGTGCGATATCGACTCTCTTTTTGTATTTCTCCATTTTTAATGGTCTCTCACAAAGGTCTTAATTTAGGAAGAGTAGACTATCCCACTTTTGAAAACTCCTAATGGGGGATGGGTTTGGTCAGCCCTGCTGGGTTAGTTCGAGCCTGAGAGCTCTGAGGCATAAATTCACCACTAATGCAGGGTGCCTGGGTGGCTCAGTCATTAAGCGTCAGCCTTCAGCTCAGGGCCTGATCCCAGGGTCCTGGGTTCGAGCCCCGCATTGGGCTCCCTGCTCCTCCGGGCGCCTGCTTCTTCCTCTCCCACTCCCCCTGCTTGTGTTCCCTCTCTCGCTGGTTGTCTCTCTCTCTCTGTCAAATAAATAAATAAAAATCTTTATTAAAAAAAATTTCACCACTAATGGCGCAGGGAATTGCCAGCTCCCCATTCAGCACATGACTTGGCTTTCTGTCACTTGGATGCAGCGTTAAGCCAGAGCCCAGGAAAGCCGCTGTCCTGCAGGAGAGACAGCTGAGGAGAGGAATAAGGAGGGAGTCTCTTCTGGAAACATTCAGCTCAGCTGAATCATGTTAATAACATTCAATATGTGCTTTGATTGAGGTGTCCCTAGGTGCCAGCCTCCCACTCAGTGCTAGAAGAAGAAAACCCCATCTTTGCCTTGAGTCACTTTCAGGCTAGTGGGGGAGGAAGAGAGGTGATGCATTAATAAGCTATCGATGAGGCCCTCTCGCCCATTCATCTCCTTCTGTGCTCCTGCATCAGCCTGGTCAAAACTCCCAGATGAAAGGTATGTTTGGACGTAAGGCTAAAAATACAGGCCATATGCATTTAACATTTTTTTCTTACAGGCAAGCCTGTACGTGGAACAATGGTAAAAAACATGGGTTTTGACATTGGACAGATCCGAATAAATGTAGGAAACGGTAAAAGTTAATAAATAAAATTGTGAAAATTGATCCAGAAAGAGATGCCTTATGGTTTGGATCACTGGAAGATTTCACAACCACATTCCCCAAAAAAGACTGAGGTCTACCAGTCCACAGTGAATGTAACAGGTAATGTGTAATACACACCAGGGGAATAATATCCCCTCCCTCTAGCACGCTACATATCTTCGCACTTCGCTATGTCCAAAGCCTGACCCTCTAGGAAATGACCTTGGGAATCTCCAGTCCCTTTGGTTTTCTCCCTTCTCTAACTTCTTCTGCTCTGTGATGCTGGATGACCAGCCTCTCTGAATGGGACAGTCTCCTCCTCTGCTTCCCCATTTCTGCACACAAATGGGAAGATCTCCCCTCTCACAGGTATTGGGAGAAAACCACCCTGCTTCCCCCTCCCCGTGTCCCATCCTCATGGCTCCTTCCCCAGAGAGAAAGAAGGACATGACTGGAGAGCCAACTGGAGCCCAAGAGCCATTCACTGGTCTGGGTTCTCTGCTGCCCCTTCTTAGCTCTCTCCTGAGAGCCTGCTCGCTGGCCTCGCATGGTCTCCTCGGCACTCCCCATGGTGAACTCACCGGGGCTGTGTCTAGACGGGAGTGGAATTCATGGGAGATGGAGCAGGAAGCCCATCTGGTCTTGGGTTCCAGTGGCCCTCTGTCCAGTTTTACCCTTAGTGTGACTGATCTCTGCATCCCTCTCTGACCCCTGTGCATTGCCCAACTAGCTCACAGCTTCCGAAGCAGACAGATAAGATTAATTGGCTCCCTTAATACCCAACTCAACACAGTACTCCCTCTTCTGTTTTCTCATTGTAACCCATAATTTAGGGCCTCATCGTGTCAGTGTTNGCTGAAACGGATGGAAGGTGAAGGGAAAATGACGCATTACCGGATATGTACACAAAGGGATGACAGTCTCAATCACTAATTATATCACATATCTGTCATGTAAACAAATAGATGACAAATCCCTCGTGGACTGTGACTTGGGTTGATGCTTGTTTTGTGATCATCTACTCGCATGATCACATTCCTACACAAAGTAGCCACTCATTAATACTTGTCCATAGTAACAACAAACACTCACAATTTTAAAAACGGTCATACAGCCACAGCGTCTTAATACGACGAGCCTCTGAAGTAGAGAAGATTGTTACTGTTCCTATTTTTCAGCTAAGGGCACAGAGGCAAAGAGACACGCCCAAAGTCACAAAGTAGTTATAGTAGGACAGCTTGGATGCTCCGGCTTGCGCCTGTGTTTTCTCCGTTGGGCACCCTGCTTTCCAGAATGATTGTTAAATCCCTTCATTCTGTTGCACTTTATCCAGGCTGAAATATTACAAATATAAAATTTCCTGGGTTTCAGAAGGAGGTGGTCTTTGCTCAGCAGTTCAGGAAAGGAAAAGCAATATAATTAAACGCTAAGGCAGGCGACTCTGTTGAATACTAGCCAGCGCTTACTGAGCTCTGTTTCAAGCACTGGAATGTACTGTCTCCACCCATCTGCACAACTACCCTAGGAGGTAGGTACTATTGTTATGTCCATTTTACAGATGAAGAAATTGTAGCACAGAGAGATTAAGAGCCAAGTTTGCCTAATGAGTGTTAGTGCCTGGACTCGTATCAGGCAGTTTGGTACCAGACCTTAGGCAAACACAGTAAAAAGGATTTGCAAGGATGGAAAATCTCCCGTTGGGGAACCTGGATGGCTCTGTCAGTTATGTGGCTGACTCTTGATTTCGGCTCAGGTCAAGATCTCAGGGTTGTGGGATCGAGCCCCCTCCGGCTCTGTGCTCAGAGGGGAGTCTGCTTGAGATTCTCTCTCTCCCTTTCCCTCTACCCTTCCCCCTGCTGGTGCAGGCTCCCTCTCTCTCTAAAAATAAATAAATAAATCTTAAAAAAAAAAAAAGAAAATCTCTAGTTATATAATAGAAACAATGAGTAGGAAATAATCCTGCAGCATCTGTGAGATGGCAGAGAAAAAAGAAGAAAAATAAGGCCAGCTAACTTGGATATGCAAATAGTCACTGACTTAGCCATTCGTACCTGGGAACGCAGTCCTTGTTTAGGAAAGGCTGAGGTGAGCACAGCAGACTGCCTCTTACATAATACACCCTGCTGTGTGTTCTTTATGTGTAAGGGAGCGAACTTAAAAAATAAAACAAAACACCACCAAAGTAGAACGTTATGAATTTAGTACCCCAAGCTATTCAAAGAGCAAAGCACTTTCAAGCACCTTCATGTATTAAAGATGGGGAGGTGGGCTTACCTTTTTATACAACGTTTCAAGTTCTGCCTTAATGTCTTGCTCCCGCGTCAATATCGGTGGTCTTGAAGGAAACCCCTTGGTGGGGTTTGGCAGCGCTAGGATTCTCCCGTCATCTCCAAACCACTTTCTTCCCTGCAGATCAAGCAGAGGGAACAATACCATTTTCTTTTAACTGGACAGAAAATGGTTTACAAAATAAGCAACATTTGTGAGAAAATTCTGAGTCAACACACACGTTTCACACACCTTTCCCTGTCCCGACAGATCTTTAAAAGCCTCGTTTCCATTAGCAACTGAGTCCTCACTAACACCCCCACAATTAATTTAAAATACAGTCCTCATTCCCCTCCAAAAAAAGCATAACAAAAAGTTTACAGGAGTGCTTAAAAAGTATATTCTCTATTCATTAAAAATTAGAGGAAAAAACCATAGGAGAAATACAATTGGGGACATTCTATCGGTGGACAACTAAGCATTTCTGTGAATTGCAAAAAAGTTGCCAACATCTGACCCAGCAGAATGCCAAGCCCGGCCAGCGGAAGACCGGCTTGGAGGAGGGGAGAGGGTATGTGGTTTGAGGATCACCAAACATACAGAGAGACAAATTAAAAAAAAAAAAAATTGAACCACTGTCTGTGGACAGGAGGAGATGAGCATGAGTGTGTGGTGACGGCCCCGGACGGGACGAGGCAGCTCCGAGAGTGGCCCGGGGGCTCCAGGTGGGACGGGGCTGTAAGCTTACGGGCTCCTGCGTCAGCAGCCTGTTCTCCATGATGTTCTGACAGGCGCGAGGCACCTCCGGTCTTGCCCCAATATAAAGGCCTTCGTCTTCCAGAAATCTGGGCTGCACATTCTCGGGAAGCTTTTTGTACGTAGGCACTGGATAGGACATGAATAAATACGAGCAGCATTAGTGCCAACCGACACGTTCCGAACTGCACTGTGCTGAGCTGAAACCGCCACTGGAATTTCGTTGGTATTCCTGGAAGCTGCAAATGCCCCATATCAATTTCCAGAAGCAGAACCAAGGACGAGAGGAATGTGTTTCACCCGTAGTCTCGTTATAGAATTGTGACAGGACTCCGCACCTTGCTCACCAGGGTGGCCGATTGTGGGGAGGGTGGCATTCACAGCAGAGGACCTGCTCGGTCCTGGGGAGGAACCTCTTGGAACGAACCCCGGGCCAGGCCCTGCTTGGAACGCTTTCCTTCTGTACAGAAGGGCGGATAGTATCTACTCACTGGTTCTTGGGAGAATTATATGAGGTAAAGTATGAGAAAACGCTTTGTAAATTAAAAAGGATAAAGGAGACAGAGCAGGGAGGGAGGCTTTTCTCAGGAGGCCTGGCGTGAAGGTTGAGACGGAAGGAGCCGGGGATACCCCCTCCCCCCCAAGGGCATGATGTGTCCTGTGAGCAGGGACAGGGTGGAGGGAGGGCCTTGCAGGTCACCAGCGGCTTGGGTTTTTGTCAGGGGGATGGACCCCTGAAGCCTCTGCCTGAGGAGTGACTGAGTGGATTTTCAGTTCTGGAAATATCCTTGGGCGTGATTGGCCAGAGTAGGCCAGAGGAGAAATAAGAGAAGCAGCCAGGGGACCTGTGAGTGTCCGGAGGTAATCTGGGAGTGAATGAGGAAAGGTGGAGTCTTTTGTTTATAATTATCTCCCTCTAAACCTTGCCAAATCCCCAAACCTGCTAATTTTCCTGTGTGTGGCCATTTGGACACTCTGCTTCCCACACTCGCCTGCACGAACCAACTAATACCAGCGTTCCTGGAAAAATGGGACTCAGAGTCCTGAGAAGACATGGGGCTGTTGTTTCCCCTTTTGTCTGCTCCCCCCCACTCCACTCACAAGGCTAGGCAGCCCAGCACTGTCCAGCAATCTTTGAAGGTTTTCATGGAACATTTTCGCGCACTCTCATTCTAGGTATGTTTAGTGGTGTGGACGCACTCTCATACGTACAAAGTTAAATCAGGAAAGGATGAAATTAAAAATCCGTGCCAGTAGAAGCTTTGACGTTTGCTTCCCACATCCCTGGAGTGAATGCACTGGGCTTTGGCAGCCATTCTCCAAGCAGAGACAAGAACAGCACCAGTGACAGAAACATCATTACCCTTGATCCCCTGCCATGTGCCGGTCCCAACAACAGGTGCTTCATCATGTATTTCCTCAGTGCTCAAAAGAAGAAGAAATGCCCCGAGTCCTGTCCTAGGATCATTTCACTTCCTCCTGTTTTCAGGTGAGGCACTGAGAATGCAGGAGCTTGCTCAAGGTCAAACCTCAGGGAGGAGGAGCTGGGGCAGCGTGGCCCCCCCACTCCTGCTTGCTAGGCCAGGGGTTGCCTCCCCTCTGCACCGGTGCTCGGGTTCCCCACTCAGAGCAGGTGCCCAGGCTCCTGCGGCCTCTTCCACGCACCCCCTACTCCCCCGTCCCCGGTCTGAGCCAGCCCCTGGGGTCTACCCTCCACTCCCAGCCCCGGGGGCATTCAGGGACAGGCCTGGCCGTGCGTCCTCTGAGCACAAACACAAAGTGACCGCGCTCCTCCTCGGTTGAGGCTGCTGCTGATGCGTTTCTCCAAACCCTCGAGGAGTATCAGGACTCATTGTGCCCAGCATGTGGCCTCCGCCGCGGGCCTCCCAGGTCGGGAAACTGCCTCCCTCCTGTCACTAGCTTTGTGGTCTCAGATTCATTCCCTAACTTCTCTTGGCTTCCGCTTTGCATCCGTGAAATGGGCGTGAGAAAGAACACTTGTCCAGCTCTGCTGTGGGGCTGGGTTCACTGCTACGCATCAGGTGCTTGGAAAGGAACCTGGAGGAGGAAGGGCATGGAATGCGCTCGCTGTCATTGTCACGGCAAAGCTGTAACCTTCGGGCACCTTTCCCAGCTACCTGCTTTAAAAGGAAACCTGAGATGTCCAAAAAATCCTAATACTTTGAACCATACGTGATTCAAAATGGCCTATCAAAACAGAACAATAATTTATCCTTGGCTTGGCATTTAATTGGAACTCAGAACATGACAAACGAAAAGAAATCCAACTCCCAGGTCCCTTCCCAGCCTGAAGGACTCTCTTGGGGGACTCAGGCTGCCCTGCCGTTTTAAGTGTGAGCTACCCGCTAACGAACTGGGGAGGTCCCCTAGCACTCGAGGAAGGAAGGAAAATTCCAGGGGAAGAAAGGGCAAAGGGAAACCCAGGGGCCGTAATTGCAGGGGTTTGGAGAGCTTCCTGGTCAATGACCTCGTGGAGGTGCTGGGAGGGTGGGGCCCCTGGAGAGGGGATGGAAGCTTCTCGCCCCTTCTCACATGCCTTGCCCTACAAATCTCTCCATCTGTGTGCTCTCTCACATCCTTTTTTTTTTTTTTAATTTTATTTATTTATTTGAGAGTGAGAGAGGACACGAGCAGGGGGAGTGGCAGAGAGAGAGGGGGAGAAGCAGACTCCCCGCTGAGCAGGGAGCCCCACACGGGGCTCAATCCCAGGACCCTGAAGTCATGACCTGAGTGGAAAGCAGACGCTTAACCAACAGAGTCACCGAGGTGCCCCCATATCCTTTATTATATGAATAGCCAGTTAAATATAAATGTTTCTTTGATTACTATGATTAGATTACTGTTAGAACAAATTACTGAACCTGAGGAGGGTGTCATGGAACCCCCAATTCGTGGTAAGATCAAATAGAAGTACGGGTAATCTGGGGACCCACTACTAGTGATTGGTGTCTAAGTCGAGGGTAGTCTTGTGGGACTGAGCCCTTAATTTGTGGGGTCTGTGCCGACTCCAGGTGTAAGTGTCAGAACTGAATTGTAGGATATCCAGCTGGTGTTGGGAGAATTGGTTGGTGTTGGGAGAATTGGTTGGTGTGGGGAAAAAAAAAACCACCGCACACATCTGGTCACAGAAGTGCTCTAGCGCGGTTGAGAGCGAGTAGAGGATAAAACAGAGAGATTTTCCTTCTCACAGCCTGAATCTCGGAGTTTCTCATGCTCTCTTCCCCCAGAACTGGTCGCCGATTTGATAAGGGGAACCCCCCCCCCCAAAGAAACATCCTGGTGTTTCTTTTGCTATCTTATCAGTGAGTGTTTGTTCAATGGGCATTTTCTCAGGTTCTTCATTTTCTTTTACTCTGAAGATATTTCTTTTTTTTTTTTTTTAAATTTTATTTATTTATTTGACAGAGATAGAGACAGCCAGCGAGAGAGGGAACACAAGCAGGGGGAGTGGGAGAGGAAGAAGCAGGCTCTTAGCGGAGGAGCCTGATGCGGGGCTCGATCCCATAACGCCGGGATCACGCCCTGAGCCGAAGGCAGACGCTTAACGACTGCGCCACCCAGGCGCCCCTCTGAAGATATTTCTTGATGACTAACTCAGATTAGAAATTGGGATCTGCCGTGGAAATGGGACATCCTCAGACACCAGCCGTATTTCACATGAAGGAAACCGGAGATGCCCAAGCCGAGCACGACAGCAAAAAGAGCAAGTACCTGTCAGCCTACTGGGAATGAACAGGAGTTCTTTCTCCATCTGCAGCCGAACGTGGACGCTTTCATAATCTGCGGGTCTGACTGCCACGAAATCCTCAGCTCTGTGGTCTAAGCCCAAAAGAAAATCCTCGTCATCCTTCGCGCTAAGCAGCTCTTCCTCATCCTGCAGGAAACAGTAAGAAAAATCCTGCTGCGATTAGGAGTCTTAGAAAAACAGTGGCGTTAAACTCACAGTGATCTTTTCCTTTTATCTTTTTAAACGAAAGCATAAAACTCGATGGCCTTTCATGTTCCACAAGCGGGTTTTCTTTGTTTTTTCATCCTTTCACGTGCTAGGAAAATGTCAAAACCAGAATGGACTGACGTCAGAAGAGGTGTGCTGGGCAAAGCAAGCGAAATCTCAAGGACTCTGGCCTCCTTCGAGGGTGTGTATTCTTCCCCAATTACTCCAAGTCCTTGGGCTCAGAAGTTACGTGGAATGTTGACCTTCCCCTCGCAGGGACCCTGGGGCCAGACGGTGTAAGATGTGTCCACACGGGCAGCCCAGCTCCACCTGCACTTCCTGTGGGACTTCGGGGAACTTCCCTGCCCTTCTAATCCTTGGTTTCCTCCACTGTAAGATGGGGATATTAACAGAGCTTACCTCTTAAGGTTTTGTGAGGATGGAATTAATGGATGCATGAAAAATTCTAAGCACTGGGCCTATCATCACAAATGCTAGCTTCAGCATGTTAATTTTGTTTGAATATTTTCCGAACTTTCCTCATTTTCTCTCTTCCTCTTCTCCATCTCCTCTTTACTTTTCTCTTTCTCCTTCTCCTCCTCCTCCTTCTTCTTCTTCTTCTTTTTTTTAATTACAGCCTGGTACCCATTTATGAACAACCACCTTTAAAATCCCATGGAGATTTGCATAAGTGGTAGCCTCGGTATCTGCCTCTTCATATTTCCTCCCAAATAAACCAAACAATGAGAAGGGAAGTAAATCTACGTGGTAACCAAGCTCCCAGCACAACCTAAGGACACAGAATGCCAAAAACTTCAAAAAAGTAAATAAGAGAAAAGTGCCCTAATTTCAGAGTATGATTTTTTCTCGCTTGAGCCCCCTTTTGGCTTTGCGGTGAGCAGAGACAGACGGAGAAAAATTGCAGAGAAGACAGACAAGGAGAGCTGCACAGGATCTAAACCTCTGCCAGAAAGACTAAATGCACTTTGAGTATAAAAATACCGAAAAAGGGTCTGAGCAGACAACGCATGGAGTCCAGGGAAGGAGCTTCACGGTAGGGCACGATTTCAAAGGGCAGTTTTAGGAACACAGAGTTTCCAGGGGAGAAACATGCAAAAGGGAGGAGAGGTGGCTTGTGGAGACATGTCATGTCATGATCTCAGAAGCCTACAGGTCTGTTGAGAGCCCTGCCTTCCAGAAGCGGACCCTGGTTCTTTCCCCCTTTCTCTGGGGGCCGTACTTAGTGACTCGCTTCTAAGGAGCAGGGGATGAGCGGGGGTATGCAGCTCCGGACTCCAGATCAGGGAAGGCACTGTGGCCTCCTCCTTGCTTTCTCTTGGTTCACTTGCTTTAGGGGAAATCAGCAGTCACTTCTCGAGGACACTCAAGCAGCTTTGTGGGGAGCTCTGAGCTGAGGCCTCCCTCCAACACCCAGCACCAGCCGGGCAGAACAGCCAGGCACCTTGGAAGCAAACCCTCCCGACCCAGTCAAGCTTTCAACTGATGGCACTCTGGGCCGCCTTGTCTGCAACGTCACGAGACCTCTGGAGTCTCCTGAATATTGATTTGTGAAACAATTACTATAGAACAGGCTAAAGTATTCCCAAGTTTCTGTAAAGCTAGGTTAAAAATTACATTTTGATTTTGTTGCTTGGGCTTGCGGTCATATCCAAAAGCTCATTACCAGGACCCATGTCAAAGAGCTTTTTTCCTATTTTTTTCCCCCTAGGAGTTCCGTGGTTTCAGGTCTTATATTTAAGCCTTTAATCCATTTTGAATTAATTTTTTGTGAGCAGTATAAGATTGGGGTCCACTTTCATTCTTTTACATGTGAATACGCAATTATCCCAGCAACATTTATTGAAGAGACTATCTTTTCTCCACTGAGTATTCTTGGCTCCCTTGTCAAATATTAGTTGACCATATGTGCTTGGGTTTATTTCTGGGTTCTTGATTCTGTTCCATTGGCCTATTTGTCTGTTTTTATGTCACTACCATGCCGTTTTGATGACTGTAACTTTATAGTATAGCTTGAAATCAAAGTGTAATGCCTCCTGCTTTGTTCTTCTTCTCAGGATTACTTTGGCTTTTGGGGTCTTTTGTGGCTCCACATAAATTTTAGGAGTGTTTTTTTCTACTTCTGTAAGAAGTGTATTGAAATCTTTATAGAGATTGCATGGAATCTACAGATGGCTTTTGGCAGTATTGACATTTTAATATTAATTCTTCCAATCCATGAACATGGGATAACTTTACATTTATTTGTGTCTTCTTTGATTTCTTTCATCAGTGTCTTATACTTTTCAGAGTATTGGTCTTTCACCTTCTTAGTTAAATTTATTCCTAAGTATTTTATTGTTTTTGATACTATTGTAAATGGGATCAATTTCTTCATTTTTTTCTCAGAAAATGTGTTGTAATTATAAGAAAACACTACTGATTTTTGCTTTTGTTTTTTTTGTTCTTTAAAGATTTGACTTATTTGAGAGAGACAGCATGGGACAGGGAGAGGGAGAAGGAGAAGCAGACTCCTTGCTGAGCAGGGAGCCCAGCGTGGGGCTGGATCCCAGGACCCTGGGATCATGACCTGAGCTGAAGGCAGACACTTAACCAACTAAGCCACTGAGGCCCCCACACTACTGATTTTTGTATGTTAATATTTTATGCTGCAACTTTACTGAATTCATTGATTAGATCTAACAGTTTTTTGGTTGAGTCTCTAGGATTATTTCTACATAAAATCAAAGCATCTGCAAATAGAGACAATTTTATTTTTTCCAATTCGGATACCTTTAATTTCTTTTTCTTGCCTGATTGCTCTAGCTAAATCTTCTAGTATTATGTTGAAATAGGAGTGGTGAGAGTGGGCACTATTGTCTTGTTCCTGATCTTAGAGGAAAAGCTTTCAACCTTTCATCATTGAGTATGATGTTAGCTATGGTTTTGTCATAGATTGCCTTTATTATGTTGAGGCGTGCTCCTTCTATGCCTAATTTAAGAGTTTTTATCATGAATAGATATTGAATTTTGTCAAATGGGTTTTCTGTACTAGAATTTCTTTCCTCTTTAAAACTTAAAAAATATTATTTATTTAAAAATTGTTTTATTTTTTTAAAAATAAAAAATTTTATTTTAAAAAATATCTCAGTTTCGTTGACATAGAATTGACATATCCAAATCTTTTTTTTTTTTTTTTTTAATGTAAACTCTGCACCCAACATGGGGCTCAAACTCACACTCCAAGATCAAGAGTTGCTTGTTTTACTGACTGAGCAAGCCAGGTGCCTGAATTGCTTTTCTTTTTAACTCTGAGTAATTTTCCATTGTATGTATACACCATATTTTGTTTATCTGTTCATCTGATGGATACTTGGGTTGCTTTTACCTTTTGGCTATTGAGAATGCTTCTCTCAGTGTTAAGTGTACAAGTATCTGTTTGAGTGCCTGCTTTCTATTCTTTTGGGTATATAACCAGAAATGGAGTTGCTGGAACATAGTAATTCCATGTTTAAATTTTTGAGGAATGACCAGACTGTTTCCATAGCAGCTGCACCATTTTATGTTGCCATCAGCAATGCACAAGGGTCTAATTTCTCTACATCCTTGCCAGCCCTTGCTCTGTTCCTCTTTCTTTCTTTCTTTCTTTCTTTCTTTCTTTCTTTCTTTCTTTCTTTCTTTCATAGTCATTCTAATTTGTATAAAATGGTATCTCATTGTGGTTTTGATTTGCGGTTCCCTAATGATTAGTGATGTTAAGCGTATTTCATGTACTTATTAGCCATTTGCATATCTTCTTTGGAGAGAAGTCTATTCAAGTCCTTTGTCCATTTTTTTAATGGGATGTTTTCTTTTGTCTCACATGTGCCACACACAATTATGGAGTCTGCGTTGTAGCTTGGGTGTGGAATGGGGCACAAAATGCTAATCACCTGTGAGATTGTGGGACGAGAGACAGCAAGGATTCCTGTGCCTTGGAGAGGCACACATTTTGCCTATGAAATGAATCCTAATCATTGTGTGGAGTCTAGCAAGAAAAATCTGTAAACTGCCCTGATCTGCTTTTTTCTCTTTTTCCACAAGAGAAAAATAGACAGATTTAATCAAGGTCCTTATTATCCAAATTGTGGGGTAAAATCAAAAGCTACAGAAAGTAACGTGAACATAGTTTTCCTATGGCTTTTAACTAAGGGGTGGATGAGCTGGTGTGTGTGGTGGAGGCAGGTTTGTCCTCAGCCCCTTCCCTTGTGGCGAAGATGTCATCATCCTCATCACAGTCAACATGGTGGTCACGAACGTCCCCGCCATCCCTCGCCTCGTTACCATCGTCGTATTAAATACCGTTTTGTGCTCTCCTTGCACAGGAGGCTCTTCTTCCTCTCCTTCCTCCTCCTCTTGGTTCGTTCCATCTCTGTTTTTGGCTTTCGGTTTTTCTTCTGATTCCTCTGGTTCAGGATCAAAGTTGAAAGTGAAGAAGTTATAGGCTTCCTCGGCAGAAGGGAAGCCAGGTGGGACCTAAGGAGAAACATCGAGCAAGAGACTTTTGGTTACGAGCTGAGATGAGTGCCACACAGCTCACAGATGGCAGCTTGATGTTAAAGCCATCAGACACACTCTAGGCGTCCCCAGCGTATTACCTTTGCTGAAGGTACGAGATTACCTATCACAAACTTTAACACGTGCAAAAGGCAGTTGGTGACTTTCTCTGATAAGTAACTTTAATAGCCACTTTAAAAAATAAACTAGCAAACATTCTCATAGGCACATAAATACATTATTTACAGCAGTAACAGCTTTTGAAAACATGGTTAAAATACGAGAAAGGAGATTCATTATTTTATAGACCAATGCTGAGATAGTTTTGTTTAATTATGAGCAATCCAGGGGTCTATTAACTTTTTTTAAAAAATAGTTTTTTTTGGTTTTGATTCTTCTTGAGTTGGTACCCCCTTTTTCCTCATAATGAAAGCTGGTACAACTTAAGAGCTGGACACATAGTCTTAATTGCTAACATTTCCTGCCCTTCCATGCATCCCCCTTCACCCCGTCAGGCAGTATTCTAATCTCTCCTGCTGGGTTCTAGCATTTTAAAAGTAGGAATCAGTTCTCATACTTTTTTCTTGCATACTCCATGGTAATAAGAGTCAGAGTGTATATATATATATATATATATATAT